>NC_081561.1:2382610-2503665 GCF_022355385.1 Mustela nigripes
AAGAAGACATCCAGATGGCCAACAGACACATGAAAAAGTGCTCCACATCACTCAGCATCATGGAAATACAAATCAAAACCACAATGAGATACCACCTCACACCAGTCAGAATGGCTAAAATTAACAAGTCAGGAAATGACAGATGCTGGCGAGGATGTGGAGAAAGGGGAACCCTCCTCCACTGTTGGTGGGAATGCACGCTGGTGCAACCACTCTGGAAAACAGCCTGGAGGTTCCTCAAAAAGTTGAAAATAGAGCTACCCTATGACCCAGCAATTGCATTACTGTGTATTTACCCTATAGATACAAATGTAGAGATCCAAAGGGGCACGTGCACCCGAATGTTTATAGCAGCAATGTCCACAATAGCCAAACTATGGAAAGAACCTAGATGTCCATCAACAGATGAGTGGATAAAGAAGATGTGGTATATTTATACAATGGAATACTATGCAGCCATCAAAAGAAATGAAATCTTGCCATTTGTGATGGCGTGGATGGAATTAGAGGGTATTATGCTTAGCGAAATAAATCAATCGGAGAAAGATAACTATCATATGATCTCCCTGATATGAGGAAGTAGAGATGCAACGTGGGGGGTTTTGGGGGTAGGAAAAGAATAAATGAAACAAGATGGGATTGGGAGGGTGACAAACCATAAGAAACTCTTAATGTCACAAAACAAACTGAGGGTTGCTGGGGGGAGGGGGGCTGGGAGGAGGGGTGGGGTTATGGACATTGGGGAGGGTGCTATGGTGAGTGCTGTGAAGTGTGTAAACCTGGCGATTCACAGTCCTTTACCCCTGGGGATAAAAAATACATTATATGTTTATAAAAAAATTTAAAAATTTAGTTAAAAATAATGTCAGGAAACAAACTGAGGGTTGCTGGGGGGGTGGGGTGGAGGGATAGGGTGGCTGGGTTATGGACATTGAGGAGGGTATGTGTTATGGTGAGTGCTGTGAATTGTATAAGATTAATGATTCACAGACCTATACCTTAAAGCAAATAATGCATTATATCTTAATTAAAAAGAAAGAAAGAGAGAGAGAAGAGAAGGGAAGAGAAAAACTTAATTTATAGTTAAGCTGAGAGTTAAAGAATGAGAAGGAATCTTTTAGGTACAGGAGAAAAAAAATCCAGAGAGCAATAAAAAGGTCCTAGAAACAAGAGAAAATATGGCACTTTCAAGGAACTGAAAAATCTCCATCATCTAAAATCTGTTTATAAGTACAACAGTTTCCATCCTACACTCCTTCCTTGCTGGTAGTCATTCTCTTGTGTAGTATTCACTCTATTGTTTAATCAGGAAATGCATGGTCTAGCCTGAGATGGTAAATCATGATTGCTGCAAACCAATTACAATAATTCTATTCCCCTGGCCAAGAAGATATGAGGAAACACCAGGAAAAGGTTTTCCTTCTCTAATAACATATTCCTAGAAGAAACCTGGATGTCTGGAGCTATAGCAACTATTTTGTGATCATGAGGAAACTAACCCTAGAACCAGGCTAACATGATAATCCTACCAGGCCAAAAGATGGAAGGAGCCTCTGTCCATGTTGACACCACTGACCTGGCCCTGTGCCCAGACTTCCTGTTATGCAAGTTTATAAACTATTCATTGTTTAGGGGACTTTTAGTTGGGTTTTCTGCTCCTTGCAGCTGATGCATCCTGTTATACCACTTCTTGACTTTTTTTTTTTTATCCCCAGTTTTAAAAGATAAGAAATTGCTGAAGAATTTCTAAAATTGAATAATCTCTGCAAGAAAATATTTTTTACTTTTTCCCAAAACATTGATATCTTTATTTAATGATAGTTCAAAACCATAAGAAAGTTAATTTTAAAGATACTATTATAAAAGCATAATACTACTCTATAATCTTTAAAAAGTAATTGTCTAACAGGAAATTCTTTTTGAAAATAAAGTCTCCAAGTCAGCCCATGGTAAAGTGAAAATACAAGGTATTAAGAAACAATACATAAAAATGAATATAATTAAATCCCAGGAACACACACACCCAGATATACATACATGATGTAGGCTAGCATGAGGCATTTCTTAAGATTTAGGGCTTTTATGGACTTTTCTGTGATTTTCAACAAATTAGCAAGTACAGAAACAAATCTAAGTTTAATTTTTCAAGATAATTTTCCATATCCTCACTTATACCTATTAATTTTTATACTTGTTCTATCAAACACTTGTATCATTATAGTTCAAATTTGAAAAAAATTATAGAAAAGTGAGGCACACATTTTTAATTTAGTAACATCCTCAACAGACTAAAATTTCATAGCACATAATTTTAAGAAACAGATTAAACACACTAAGAAAATTTATTTTTTTCATGCCTTATTGATAAATAAAAAATCTTGATTTTGTAACTATAGTCACAAAATAATTCAAAATAAAATACTTCTATTGATGAATATGCATTTCTAATTAGGTTAACATTATGTCAAGTTGGGCAATTATCAAGGTGAATTCATCAGCATTCACTTTTCCTATAATAATATATACAATTTACCCAAGAATAGATTACTTATAAAATGTCCCTCCTCCATGGAATTGCCTGAATAATCAAAGCTTTTGCAACTGATTCGTGAAAACTAGTATCTTTTTATTTATTAGCAAATCAAATGTTTCCATATATTAAAACATTTTAATTTCTACAACAAACACATCAAATGTGCTCATTCATAATTCAGAATAAATTATACTCATAAAAGACACTGAAGTGTCAAAAGAGTACATTCAGTTGTCATGAAAAATGAAATGAGCTATAAACCTCCATTCTAATATGCTGAGAAGCAGAAATTTCATTGATCTTTCAACACAAAATGTAACGTTTACACATAGCTCCATCAGAAGAAAAATTTGCAGGTTTTATAAAAAGGAAGTAACCCAGAATACTCTTCCAAAGGAAGGAAAAAAGGAAGAAAAAAAAATACCTTTTTTTTTTTTTTAACTACCTCCCAGGTTATAGCTATAAACTGTGGACAAGATCAACAATACAAAACAAACAAAAGCAACTGCTTAAAGGTATTTGACAGCAAGGATATTCTAGAGGGGAGTTGACACTGGAAATAAAGATAAAGGAATGACTCCACATGAATTCTCTATTTTTCATGAATTTTAGCCTTAGGACAGGCTCTCATTTGTACCACAAAGAGTCAGTAAAACCTCCTAAAGAAAAACCACTGCCAGGCTGCCTTGAAGAATCAAAGGACAAAGTTTAGGGCAACACAGCTACTGGAAATGAGGTTGACAATCCCAGTCAAAAGAAGAAAATATACAATTCTGTGTCCAATCCTTGTCTCAATCTCTGGCTGACCTGTAACACAGAATAAGACTAAAGGAAAGTAACTGTGATTTGAGCTACTGCCCAAAGACACAGTTTGCAGTTTGAGTCATCCAAATTAATTTCTTGCAAAAATGAAAACAGAAACAAAACAAACAAAAACCAACACCATTAGGAAGATTATAACAGAATCCAGAAAGGAAAACCTGGCCTATTCTCAAAGAAAAGATAATCAACAAAGATTACCCCTGAGATGACACTAGCAGACAAGGACTTTCAAGGAGCTAATTATCGTATTATTAACATATAGGAAAATAAACTCATTTCAAATGAAGAGAATAAAATAAACTCATTTCAAATGAAGAGAAACCTCAAACTAATAAATGAAAAGAAATATTATCAGAAAAATAGAACTTATTTTAAAAAGGGAGAAAACCGAATAAAAAGTCCATAATTAAAAAGCATCATATTGAAATGAAATGGGATTTGCTACATGGCAAATTGCCTTAGCAAGCAGATGGGTAATGACAAAGGAAAAAGTAGGTAAAGTTGAAAGTACAGCGAAAAGTAGGTAAAGTTGAAAGTACAGCGAACCTGAGGAACGAAGTGAAAAAATATCGAACAAAATGAAGACTTTAGGGACCTGCAGGACAATTGAAACAGCCCCATAATTGGGTTCCCAGAGAGAGAGAGGGAGAGAAAAACAAAACAAAAAAAAGAATAGGACAAAAGAAAATTTTCCTCAGTAAGGTTAAAGTCATTAATTTACAGATTCGTAAAGTATAGCAAACACCAAGCAAGATAAATACAAAGAAAACCACACCTAGGTGTGTCAGTCTAACTACTAAAAACCAATGATAAAAAGATACCTAATTGTCACTTGATTCACTGTTTATTATGACACTCAGTCTTCCTACATGTTGTCATGTCTGGGGATGATGACTCTAGTATTTGCACTTTCCAGAAGATTGCCTCAAGGATGTCAAAACCATCTCATCCCTCAGCCTCACAGGTAATCATGTTACCATGGAGGGCTAAGTGGTTGATGGAGTGGGGACACTAACTTGGATTTCCCTTTGTTCATATGTTTCTTGCCCCGTTACCTAAAAAGAATGAACAAGCTCTGAATAGTACACTCAGATCTGTAGGTTAAGTATGAAGGAGTCAATATAGCACAGTGGTTAAGTTAATAGGCTGGGCTTTGGAGTAAAACATGTGTTTGAGTCTTAGTTTTGTAACTTTCTACCTGCTGCAAAACCATCATTTAAAAAAACACTACTCTGTTATGCAGATCAAATGGTTATTAGCACCCTCCCTGACACATAAAAAATGCCCAATAATTGTTTGAAATATATAATCATCACAATTAAATAAAAAGAATTGTAAAGTATAAAGTGTGAAGAGACCAAGATATTTTAATTTATTAAAACAAAAATTAACTCATCTAATCATTTGCATTTCATAAGATAAATGTATCCAAGCCATGAACAGTTGTAAAATACACTCTTATTTTATGTAGTACACAGAAAGAAGTATGTTTCCAAGTAAACTAAAACATTTTATTTCTTGTATGTCTCCAGATTTCAGAAAGGATAATATGTACATCTTAGACTCAATGAAATAAAGCACATATATTAATTTGTTTAAACCTTACAAAGTCCTAGCAGACAAATATTATTATCCCCATTTTCCAGATGAAGAAACTAAAGCCCACAGAATTAAGTCCTTTGGGAAAGGGTGAGGCAAAATTCACACTGGCAATCTGGCTTCAGACTTCTTGCTATTAGCCACTGTATATTAATACTGTTTTCCTTGGGTTCTGTCATTTTATTAACTTTAAATGTTCAACAATACAAAAGAGTTCAAATTTGCACAGGCGGAATGTCAGTTTATGACTGTGGAAAAATAGAAAGGGCTAGTCTATGTCACAAAAGATACAATGTGGCATCTACTATTACAAAATTCCACACAAGACCAGTGGTTTTCAACCCTGGCTGGCTGCCCATGTGAATCACTTCAGATCCTTAAAAAAACCACAGATGCCAAGAAATAACCCCAGACTGACTTGAGTCAGAATCTCCAGGATTGGAATACAGGGATATGCACTTCTTTTGCTCTAAAAGTGACTCTGCTGTACAGCCAGCTTAAGGACCAGCCCACCTTATTTTTGATTATTTAATTTTTCCATCAACCCATTCTCCATTACTCTTAACACCAGTGACCTACACCTAGGTAATAAAACATTAACTGTATACCAACCAAAAGTATTCTGATGTTAATATGATCTTAATTTAACCTCATTGTATTTTCAAAACTAAAAACATATCCCATGTACCTTTGGACTCACTGAGCATAGCAATCTGTTTCTGCATAAAGGCAGCATTACCTAGGACATTTACCATGTATTGAGATGATGGAAGTGCAGCAGTGCCTAGCATGACTGAGAAAATGAAACGAAGGGCTTTTGAAGGAAACAGCATCAGTGTCTTTGTCAAGCTTCCACCTCAAGTGACAAATGCTAAACTTACCCACTAGGTAATGCATTCCCAGACCAGCGGCCTTGCTTTCTAAGGACATTATGCCTAGCTCAACATAGCACATACCAAATTACAGTGACCTGGTTCTGTTTTTGTCTCCCACACTCATCTCTGAGTCCCTACAGGGGAGAGACCACATGATGGTATTTTCTCCGTATAGGTCAGTGCCAGGACAAAGTAGGAACTCAACAATTGCTGACCAAATGAGTGAACATTATTTTCCTCCAGTTCATACTTCATACTTTAGGTCAGTGCTTGATATATGCAGTAGAAGAACATGGGTTTGAACTGCACAGGTCCACTTATACACAGACTTTGTTTTGATAAATAGAGACAGTATTGTAAATGTATTTTCTTTTCTCTAGCATATATATGACATTAAAAATACATGTTAATCAACTCTTTATGATTTCGGTAAGGTTTCCAGTCAACAGAACACTATGACTAGTTAAGTTTTTGGGAGCCAGAAGTTATATGTAGATTTTCAGCTGTGCAAGGGAGGGTGATATTAGCACCCCTAAGCCCTGCATTGTTTAAGGGCTCTCTGTATACACACAGAGATGTATTTATTTTTTATATATTTTAACATAATGTGATCATGCCTCCACAAATCTTAATCTCCAAGAATTTTTAACTATCCATGTCTATCTGTATCACCCAATTTCCTCAAGAAATTAACAATTCCACTAATACCTACTCCCAAAATCATTCATCCTTCAAAACACAAATTGTACTAACTCTTTCATTAAGAAATCTACCTGATGCCCTCAAATAAAATGTGCTATTTATCTGCTATAGTAGGAGTGCCTGGGTGGCTCAGTGGGTTAAGCCGCTGCCTTCGGCTCAGGTCATGATCTCAGGGTCCTGGGATCGAGTCCCACATCGGGCTCCCTCCTCTCTCTCTGCCTGCCTCTCTGCCTACTTGTGATCTCTGTCTGTCAAATAAATAAATAAAATCTTTAAAAAAAAAAAAAAGTCACCAGCTTCCCAGGAAAACCCTTTAAACACAGAGGTCTCTCTTTAAAAAAAAAAAAAAAAATCTGCTATAGTAAAAGTTAAGGCATCAGGATGGGAAAATATGGAAACATAATTCATGAAATTATTCATAATTCATGAAAAATAATTCATAAATATAATTGTTTTTATGTTTCATGGTGCGAATTAGTGGATCAATAACAGAGTAGAGAAGTACCATCCAGGAGTCCCTTCTATGATAAAAATATTCTGGATCATTGCTGTCCAACAGCCATATGTGGCAAGTGAATGTTGGGAACTAAATTTCTAATTTCATTTAATATTCACTAGAATTTAAATGTAAATAGTCATCAAAGCTACCATATTAGGCAAAGCAGGGCTAGAGGTATGCTGTGGGTATACCTCAGTACACCAGAACTGGCATTATGTTCAGCCTTGTCCTGGTCATTCTTTATATTAAGCCCTCACATCAAGTATGTCAATGACAAAAGCCATAAAAAGAGGTTAATTAGCTAGGAGAAATATCCCTAAAAAAGGAATCAAAGCACTGGTACCAGGGTCTGTATCTAGCACATTTAAGGAAAATGAGTATTAAGAGACAAAAACACCAAGCCAAAAACAGAAACAAAAAGCCTTATGAAGAGAGTCTGATGCTGGTATAGATTTACTGGAATACAAGCAGGAAGAAGAAAACAAAACAAATTTTAATTAATTGAATCTCACCATCTCAACAGTATGACACTGACTACCCAAAGAAACCAATGTCATCATAGCTATATATAGATAAAAGCAGTTTCCAAAATGAGGGAGAACAGCCACTCCACCCTCCCCAGGCTGGCAAGCTGTGTCTGGTTTATGGATTAAGTCAGGGTGCCACACCAAAAGCCAGACCTGCTCCTACTAGAGCAGGTCTCATGGAGAGTGACCAGGATCATGAGTGAGGTAAACTGTCAAAAAAAAAAAGACCAGGAATAATTAACCTGGAATAATGATAGACAACAATAATGATTATTGTATCTGGGAAAAAGTCAAGTAGAAAAGAGATTTATTTTTTTTCTTATTCCTCAGGTAAACATTAAAGGCAAGCAGATATATTATGAGCAAGGAACTATTTCCTTGTTTCAAATAGAACTATCTTAAGTACAAGCAATATCTCAAAAGGTAGTAAGTTGCACATCACCAAAGATACTAAAAAGCATCTCCAACCACCACATTCAGTAACACTCTAAAAGAACCTGGAGGAGGGAGAGGTATATTGAGTGAAGCAACAAAGTCTAAGTTTGTAAGTCCATGTAGAGATCAACAGACTTAAAACAAAACAGCCTTGTTTTTATAACTCTGCTGTATAAATCAAATGTATACCTGAAAGCATATCTAGATATTCCAACCCTTCATCCATTTTGTCTCTGAGAACAGAGGTACACACATATCTTAAAGTTGTTTTAAGAGTTCTTAATTTCATCTCAAACAGCTGATGTCCATTAAACAAGTTCTCATGTCCAGAGTGTCTTTATGAGAATAGAGTGCTACCTGTGAGAATACGTAATTTATTAGAATTATCATATTCCTTTAAGACAGACTGAAAATCAGATCATTAAAATAATAAATATTAAATATTTCATAATTTTATTTATAGAGTTCATTATTCCCTTAAGTGATGTTCTAGAAAATTACTCATTTATTTATAAAAACTTAAAATGCACCACTGTTCAAATCCTAAAAAAAAAAAACACTGAATTTCGTCCTCAATTTTTTTTTTATCAACCTCAGATATATAATTCTGATAGAACAAAGCTCAGAGGTATTGACATGAAAATTCTGTAGAGTAGAAAAATATGATTTTCTTTTAAATGGAGATAGAATATCTCCATTTTTAGCATTGATATTAGAGGCTGGCTCTTGATTTTTTAAAAATTTATAAAATAAGCTTTATAGTTGAAATAACAATAAATAATATAACCACATTTTCAAAATAAAAGAACAAAATAATGTATCTCATAAATACATGTAAAACTCCCTCATTTTTTCACTAAACTATGCCCCTAATTTTCTAAACTGTTCCCTCCAGTCAATAAACCACAGAAGTGATTTTAGTAATAAATACCCTCTTTTATTTTTTTATTTAGATTCAATTAACATACAGTGTATATCAGTTTCAGAGGTAGAGTTTAGTGATTAATCAGTTGCATATAACCCCCCATGCTCATCATATCAGGTGCCCTCCTTAATGCCCAGCACCTAGTTACACTATCCCACCAACCTCACCTCCAGCAACTCTGTTTCCTAGAGTTAAGAGTCTCTTATGGTTTGTCTCCCTTTCGATTCTGTCTTATTTTTCCCTCCCTTCCCCTATGATCCTGTTTTGTTTCTTAAATTCCACGTATGAGAAATATCATACAATATTATCTTCTCTGACTGACTTATTTCACTTAGCATGATATCCCCTAGTTGCAAATTGTAAGAGTTCTTTTTTTTTTTTTTTTTGATGGCTGAATAATAGTTCATGGTGGGTACACATACCACATCTTCTTTATCCATTTATCTGTCAGTAGGCATCTAGGCTCTTTCCATAATTTGGTTATTGTGGACATTGCTGCTGTAAACATTGAACACCCTCATTTTACAGATGAAAAATTGAGATCACACAACTAGCCCTCCAAGCAAGTATGTCACCTGGCATCCCACCATCCAGACCCCAAAACTCTCTGTCTCTCTCTTCCTTAACTGTTCATCATAACTGCCCTACTATGTTCACAACTGCCCTACTATGTTCACTCTCCCTAATAGCTAAGTAGGAGGCTTTCACAATTATACTTTTTTCCCTCTTAAGTATCCAAAAGAAAGCACATCTTTAACATTTTTATCTTATTTTTGGGTTCTTTAAATACTGATAAGAAATTAACAGCAAGGGCACCTGGGTGGCTCAATGGGTTAAAGCCTCTGCCTTCAGCTCAGGTCATGATCCCAGGGTCCTGGGATCGAGCCCCGCATCAGGCTCTCTGTTCAGCAGGGAGCCTGCTTTATCCTCTCTCTCTGCCTGCCTCTCTGCCTACTTGTGATCTCTGTCTGTCAAAAAATAAATAAAATCTTAAAAAAAAAAAAAAAGAAATTAACAGCAAAATAAAATGAAGCCAGTTTCTAAGTTCTGTGAATATATAAAAAAAATCTTCATATATTCATTCAAAAAGTATCGACTGAAGGGTGTCTCAGTGAAGTAAGCATCTGACTCTTGGTTTTGGCTTGGGTTGTGATCTTGGGTCATGGATCAGGTTCCACTTAGTGTAGAGTCTGCTTGAGATTCTCTCTCTCAGTCTCCCTCTGCTCCCCCCGCCACATGCATGCACTTCCTTGTGCTCTCTCTCTCATGGGTAAATAAAATCTTTTAAAAAATTATTTTACAAAATATATTGATTGAGCACCCATAATGAGCCACCACCACTATAGGCTCCATTCTAGTATAATCCATTCTAGAAGGTGATACAGAAACAAAATCTGTCGTCCTGGCTCTTATACTTTAGTGAGGGAAGGACAATAAACAAAATAAATATGTCAAATATATATAGTATGTTTTAAGCGATATGTGCTGTAAAGAAAAAAACCAAAGTGATCAAGTATGGGCAGACTGTACATGATAATCAGGGAAAGGGAACGCCTCACAATGACATCTAAGGAAGCCCCAAGAGAAGGAACAAGTCCTGAAGGCATTTGACAGCCAAAAGAACAGCAAAAGAAGCTTGACTGGCATGTCTGTCTAGCACCACCAAGGTCAGTGTAGCTGGGGCTAAGGGATTGATAGGAATGGTAGGAAATGAGGATGGAGCCAGGTCCTGTAGAACCTTGTTAGAACCAATCAATCACCTTGCCAGTTCAATGCTTTCCACATCTACTCACCTTCCCAGCTACCATTCTGAACCTCACAACTCTTTGAGTCTAGAAGTTATCAAATAAGAAATGATCATGGCATTTTAAAAATTGAGGAAAACATTTTTCTGTGGATTGGCTGTTTCCCAAAATCTATCTTCTACTTATGTTGTTACTCTGGAGAACAAAAATGATGTTATTTACTGATCAGTATTACATATCACAGATCTTAGGTAGTTACCAACCCACATTATTAAAACCACCCCTGTTGCAATGTTTATTACAGATACTCACCACAGCTCCAAATTCAACAACAGGATACAAGAGGATAGGGGAAGAAATATGTGTTGATTTAAAGTCTCTATCATTAAGTCATTCTTTATCTTCATACTACATTAAAAGCTTTCCATGTTTTTATAGCTATGAATTTTGACTTTTAACACCTGGAACTCTAAGCCAGTGCAAGGTGGTGGGCTTGGGCTATTTCCTAGTGCTAAGAATTTGGCAGCTGAATAAAATTGAGAACTCAATGTTAATCATTCACTCAATATTTTCTTGACCACAATTATGCCTAGATCAGCACAAGAAACCAGGGAAAGCATTCTGCTATCAGCACTCCCTGCAGTTGGCCCTGAGGCAGTTTCACAAACACAGTCACCTTAAGCACAGGGCACTAAAGAAGTATCACCAGAAGAATAAATGAAACAAGATGGGATTGGGAGGGAGACAAACCATAAGTGACTCTTAATCTCACAAAACAAACTGAGGGTTGCTGGGGGGAGGGGGGCTGGAAGAAGGGGGGTTGGGTTATGGACATCCGGGAGGGTGTGAAGTGTGTAAACCTGGCGATTCACAGACCTGTACCCCTGGGGATAAAAATATATGTTTAGAAAAAATAAAAAATTAAAAAGACAAAAAAAAAAAAAGAAGTATCACCAGAGCCCTGCAGAAGTACCTGCCTCACATGCTGAAAGGCTGCAGGGCAGCCTGAGAGAACCAAATGATCAAATACAACAGAAATCCTTCTGGGTCATTGTCTGCCTTCAGTAAATATAATCTATATATTAGAAAATGTCACAGGACGATACAGGTAGGTCCAATTCAAAAGTAAAATGGCAAACACACCGTGTGTTGTCTCGCATTGCTAGCCTAGAACATTTGTTGTTTTGGGCAAAAATTAGGAAGAAGGATTCCTTATGCTTAGAATCATTGGGATTCATGGATGTTCACAAAGAATCCAAGAAGAACTGTGATATGTGATATGTAACACAATAACCATATTATCAGTCTGCACTAAAACAAGAAGAAATATGTTCTTGTTTTAGTGTATTTACATAAAGTTGTATGTACATTTAAAGCTGTGTGGCTAATGAAAATGTTAAATAAAATCATCTGAAAACCAAAATCCAAAACTAAAAATCAAAAATCAAATTACAAAAATAACAATTTTCTTTGTTAATAACCTAAGTCACCAAGTCTTAAATTGCAGTGCATTGATTTCATCTTAAAAACAAGTTAGCAGCATTAGTCTAAAATCTATGATGGAAGATAATGAGATAATAGAAGGGATCAACTGGCAACAAACAGATTATTTTAGTTTAGTTTGTTCTTTTTTGTTTTTTACCATTCTTTTTTTTTTTTAATATATATAGTTTTAAAAGTACCAACACTATAATGTGAAGCCAATTAGCCAATCAATTTTTCTGAGACCTACCTGTGAGCTTTACTTCAGTGAGTTCACTTACCTATAATATGAAAATACTAATAGCTCCTTCTCACTTGCAAGGACTAGAGATGTAATATATGAAGTCTATAGCTCTGAATAAATTGTATTTTTTTTAAGATTTTATTTATTTATTTGAGAGAGAGAGCATGAGCGAGGAGAAGGTCAGAGGGAAAAGCAGACTCCCCATGGAGCTGGGAGCCCGATGCGGGACTCGATCCTGGGACTCCGGGATCATGACCTGAGCCAAAGGCAGTCATCCAACCAACTGAGCCACCCAGGCGTCCCGTGAATAAATTGTATTATTAATGCAGGTTTGCTTTAGAATTTGTTTGTGGTCAGATCCTAGGGATAGCATTTGTCCCAATGAGCCACGGATGCAAGCTATTACACAAAAGCCCACGACCAAAATTTCAGGAGGATAAAGATTCAGTCTGTCTGATTCACTTCTATCTCTCCCATGCATAACACATGGGGACTGGAATTTAAAGGGACTGAAAATATATATCTTTCTGATTAGAAAGAAGGAAGAGTATTTTAATATACCTTAGAGTTGGGATCACCTAAACTCTTATATCACTTCCTGCTCTAATAATAGATTTTGATAATTCTGATATAAAAGATATCCAATAAGTAAAAGGAAGATCTTTAATTTTTAAGGAATCCATTTATCTAAAGTCATAGAAATTTTGTGTATTCTTTCAATTTGCAAATAAACACATGTCAAGACATTTCATACATAAAATTTTAAAGACCAAGAAATCGGAAAGCATAAATATTCACAACCATAAACAATGCTTATGTTTCCCATAATAGGAAACTATGTAAAAACAAACAAAACCAAACCAAAAATGTTATGTATAATTCTAGTACTATTAATAAAATCAAACTATAATAAATACTAATGTATAAAACATTTCAGAAAATGCTAACATTCTAGCTAAAACCTTTATAAGGCTGGCTTTTGCAGGCATGTTCCAAATTCAGTAAAGGAGGCTGATGCTACAATGGCTGTCAGAAACATGCAAGTCAAAACACAATCCATAAGGAACAAAGCACCCGTGGAACCCAATGTTTCAGCAGCCCTAAAAAATATCCCACCTGTCGTCATGTCAAACAATTTGGCAACCATCCATAATAACACAAAAGTCACTTTTGTTGCATGTCAAATGTGCTGAGAGAACAAGTTGGGAAAAGCTGTTTGAAGGTTAGAAGTACTCTGAACAGTTTAAAAAGAACAGCAATAAATAAAACTCGTTAATGCCTCTAACATTACTGGTCAAAAATAGTCATGAGTTAACAGATGTTACTAGTACAGCTACATGCCCAGGTGATAGACAAACTAAGTTATATAAATAGGTGACCTACAAATAAAGATATCAAGAATGAATAATTAATTACAGTCCATGTGGAAAAGATACCTCACAAATTTAAAACATTAGCAAATGGTACTTAATGAAATGGTTTTCAAAACGCAAAAAGCAGATCTCATACTTTCCATCACCTGAAAAGTAGACCTTGTCATAAATTACATTTTCATACACCAAGCTGATCCTGAAAGGTAATTCAATCTTGGGGAATGACTTTAGTTTTCTACATTCTAAAAAAAAAATCACATTGTTTTTAGTTAATAATCACAACTGTATAAATGTAGTTACTTTAGTTTTTAGTTTTTAGTTTAGTCAAAGTACTTTGAAAATGAATACAAGAAATACAAAGAACAAAAGAAGGCTTAAAAGCAACCTGAGGTAGAGGAGGGGAGAGCAAAGCAGAGAGGGATGGAGAGAGAAAAGGAAAAATATCTTTTGACCAATCACACTTACACACCTCAAACTGATTAGCTCTTTGCTGCATTCTTTCCCATTATTTTCCTCCCCGGGGCTGGCTGACAGAGAACTTTGTACGTATGTTGGGGAATGTCTGTTTTTCCCCCTTTCCTATGGTCCCAAGGTACCTCTCCTCCCACCCTTCCCTCTCTTTGCCACAGACCATTTCTTCTAGCTTTATTTTCCCCTCCCCCTCTTGATATAGGATTCTGGCCAAGTTGGTCAGGTTCCTCTACCCTGCTGCACGCATTCACACTTCTTGACCATAAGTTCTGATACTGAGCTGAGGGGTACTAGGCTGGTCAGTAAAACTGGTGTGGGAAGAAAGTAGCCTGGCCTCACCAGCTTTCACAACAGCTAAGCTAGTTTCACATCAGGTAATTCTTTAGGAAATCCACAATATTCCATTTATAGAGTGGAATATTCACAGGGGCGAATATCTCACAGGGTGAGAAGTCATTCTAAGCGCTAATATTTCTATAAACTTCACAATTACCCTCTGAACTAAATACAATTATTATCTCCGTGCTAGAGATAAGAAAACAGGGGTACAGAAAGATTAGATTTGTCCAAGGTCATTAAAAACAAGAAGATGGAAAAGGTAGGATCGAAGCTCAGGCCATCGAGCTCCAGTCCCCAAGTTCTGACATGTTATGCCTGATTGCCCTGAAACTCTCTTCCCTAAAATTCTGTTTATGGCACAGAAACAGCAAACCAAATGAGAAAGCATAATATATACAATTTGTTATAAATGATTTTCTATTAAATTTTTAAGATATTTAATTAGTTTGATACTGAGGGATAGCAGAATATACCACCCCAAAATATGTGGTCTTGGCATAAGGATTACTTTCAGCTACAGACACCTGAAGCACAGCAGATAAAAGAAGTATACTCTGACCTCCCTTTCCCTCCTGAAAGCAGGACCTCCTGCATAAAAGACGCCCTCCCTATACCAGGAGGAAAGGAACAGTCTTATCACCAGAGATGCAGAGTGGAGGCCAATGAACATCTGTACAAACAGAGCTTGTTAAAATCACTCTTATCTTCCTTCGGTCTCCCCATATATTTTAGTTCTTTTTCCACAATACCTCTCTCCATTCAACCTCATATAGAAACATTTAGGCCTAACCCCTTCTTTGGGTCTTCATTTTCTATGGGGGCTCCTGTTTCCATGTAAAAATCTGTATGCTTCTCATGTTAATCTGTCTTATGTCAATTTGATCCTCGGGCCCAGCCAGAGATGCTAACGGAGTTGAGGGAAAGTTTTGCTTCCTCTATATTGCAAATCTTATGAAAAATAGATGACAAAAAAGCCAAACAAATCAAAATAAAATTATAAATACATGAACATCCAGGCTCTCAAGGAGAAGGTGGTTGTGATGTTCTTTTACCTCTTCAGGTTTCAGAGTAGGCAGGGAAACCAATCAATCAAACAAACAATTTTCAGTGTCTTTTGGATTAAAAAAAAAAAGTGAAAATATAACATCTGACATTCATAATTATACAAATTTCCACAACTAGGAAAAGAAAGACATGATTTGATAGCAGTTAAGCAGTTAATGTGTTAAAGACCAGAAAACTTCGATCTTTTCAGGGTGGTATAAAAATTTCAAAAGCGAAAAAGATGTCAGGCCACACAAGGAGAGGAATATTTGCTGGATTAGGGAAGGCAATGCATTGCTGCATCCTTAGGACCCATCCTGCCTAAGCACAAGTATATGAGCAGGGCAAGAAGCAAGTGAAGCCTGCTGGGTGAGGAGATTCTGGAACACGGTCTGAAACAGATGAAAGAAGGGGTATGTTTATATATAGGAGGAAGAAAGATTTATGTTAAAAGGAGAAAATTTATTCTGTGTCACTCCAGAATTAAGACTATGAATAAGTTTAATACATGAAAAAAAATTCCCCCCAAATAAAAAAAAACCTAATAATATCAAAGGCTGCATGCAAAGCAGAAGGCATGTAACTGGAAATATTCTATCATACAAAAATAATTCACTCAAAAGCTAACAAATACCTGGCATATAACAGGCACTGAAGGGATCTTTGAGGATAAAACTTTATTTCCTCAATTTACCTGGAACAAGAAGCTCACATTCTATCTTTTAAATAAATTATTTATAAACAATTGAAATACAACATTTTAATTGCTATAATCATGGTATGAATAAAGGGTTACAGGTACTCAAAGCAAGACATCTATAGAGGCTCTGATATATTAAAATATAACTTGAACTAGGTGAATGAGATTATATGTAAGGTCTTTTTAATGTGTCCTTTTCAATTAATCTCTGAAAAAAAAATCTTATGAAGTATATTCTTATTTTAACAAGCAGCGAACAATTGTTTCCAGGTTACCATCTCACACTTCAAAATAAACTTAGATCTTAGCAAGCCAATCCATGCAAGTTATGGTTTTAAATCTATTGCCAACAATTCAACAAGAAGCAGTCTTCTGTATCTGTTATGGAACTAAGAGATTTTATGGAGAAAACAGAAAGTATTAATAAAAACAGAAAGTATTAATACTGATTCTTACCACAGTAAACATCTTATTGACGTCTAGTTACTTTTGCACAAGCATATACCATAATCATAATATGTCAACAATTTTTATATTCTTTTCTATTACCTTCATATTTTACAGAAAATTTAAGTCCAAATATCTTGTCCAAGTACATCAATCTGGACAATAACAGAGTTAGGCTTTGAGTCTTCCAGTCTGGCTTGACAGCCATGCTCCTATCTCTACCCTACACTAACCTTCAAAGCTAAAAAGAACCTAGAGCTAGGGAGATTCAGGTGAACCCCAGTTCAAACTGTCTAGTCATTACTGGAATAAGGCTGTAACAGAGAGTTGAAACTTAACTGCATTATACCTTCCCTGTTGAAGAGGAAGGTTCTCCGTGTTTATTCATACACCATTCCTTAGCTGTTCATCAGATACCTATTTAGTAACTACATGAAGCCACTGTGTTAGTGAATCAGAAGTACAAGATGCACAGTCAGTTCTCAGGGCAGTGTTCTGCACTGTTTTTGTGCCACGGACCTCTTTGACAATCTAGGCTACCTAAGGACACTTTCTCAGCATAACGTTTTTAAAGATAGAAAATAAAACACAAAAGGTTACAAAGGAAGCAAATTATATGAAATACCACTGCCAAAACATTCTGAAAGGCCAAGATATAGCAATTTGATGGAGGAAGACACAGTGCTGAGGCTGGAAAGCTAATATAATATACTAACCAACAACAGAGTTTATTATATGTTTATAAACATTTTTAAAACTACAGATCTTTTACAATAAATTAAAAGGAAGAAAAAAATATACGCAAAAGTTGGATTATCTCAAAAAGCACTAAGCACACCAATGGTTGTCTAATCTAAGCACTTTATTTAGTCCTAATTTTCTTGACCTCATGGATCCTCAGACTCCCTGGACCTGGCTTTCTAAGACCCCACAATTACCTGTATCTCCTCCTACCCATCTCAGTTCTTCTCTGCTCCTTCCACTAACTCATCTTCTAATTTCGGAACAGAGACATGTCTAAAGGTTTCTTATCAGAGTATGCATCATAGAAACAGTGCTTTATGAAACACCATTTGGTAACTTCTTAATGAGCTCTCTTGGTATTCATCTCCCACTACCACATACACTGTAGTTAATCTTACATAATGCTTCCTCACACTCTTTCCCAGCCACAGAAGCCATGCTCTTGTTTCAGAAATGACTCCTTTGGCCCCAAAATAACAGATTCTCAGAGAGCAGGGCAAAGGTCACTCTCCATCTCTTCCCAATGCCTTCTTTTTTCATTGTCCACATACATGGAGCTGCTTAAGAATCTGATTTTTCAGCAAGGGTACTCCAACAACCGCACATCTCAGATGTTAACTGGGTCAAATCAAAATTATAAACCTTAAATCCTAAATCCCCACTCAACTTCCTACAATAGCCAAATTGGAAATTTCTGAGATGCAGTGCACAGCAAATATGAGCTGTGTTTCCTCTCCGTACGTATCTTTCTTAGGCTGATGAGTTGAACTTTACTAAGAAATCTTAAGAGCCCCTTTTATTCCTTGAGCATAAGTACAAGGCGAGTCAAGTCTGAGTAATGTACTCTGTGATTCCTTTCCCTGAATTCATCTGCCCTGATAATGAATTTCTTGAGGACAAAAACAATACTGTGTATTTATGTATCCCACCACAGCTGCCTCGTACATAATAGAAGCTCAATAAATGTTGAATGAGTTAAAAAAAAAAAAAAAGTAAATACAGAGTAAATCCAGTGGATCTCTAACAAAGAATAAACATTCCATATTCCTTAACAACTAAACTGGAGACTTAAAAAGCTGTGGAAAACAATGACACAAGGGATAGTTTATTTTAAAAGTAAACAAGGCGGGGCTCCTGGGTGGCTCAGTTGGTTAAGGGTCTACCTTCAGCTCCGGTCAAGATCTCAGGCTCCTGGGAACAAACCACCCTCCCTTCCCCCCACATCTAGCTCCCTGCTCAGTGGGGAATCTGCTTCTCCCTCCCCCTCTGCACTTCCCTTCTGCTTTTCTGCAACCCGCTTTTCCCAACCCGCCATGTTCTCTCTCTAATAAATAAATAAAATCTTTAAAAAACTATATAAAGGAACGAAAATTCTAAACCCACAAACCTCAAATTCCCATTCAGCCACCTACACTGCCATATTTGAAATTTCTAAGATAGTAAAACAGCAAGTGATATGGTAAAGACTGAATATTAATCCCAAGATAATCCAATTAAGCTGTCTATGCCTGTCTTTTTTTTTTTTTTTTTTAGTGTTTTTGTTGTTGTTGTTTTCATTTTTTAAGATTTTATTTATTTGGCAGAGAGAGAGGGAGAGAGAAGACAAGCAGGGGACAGTGGAGGGAGAGACAGAAGCAAGTTCTCTATTGAGAGCCCAACATGGGACTCAATCCCAAAACCCTGGGATCATGACCTAAGCTAGAGGCAGACGTTTAACTGACTGGGCCACCCAGGAGCCCCTCTATGCCTGTATTTCTTACTTTTTAATGTGATCTTGGGCAGTTCAAACCACAGATCTCGGCCTTATTTTCTTCATCTTTAAATGCAAACACTGCCAGAAGGCCCAAAGGAAAGTAAGAAATGGGTAAAAATGACAGTAAAGCCTTCTGTCAATTCGCAGAACAACTCTGTATTAATGAAGAAATCAACACGTGAGTCATGAGTCAGAGGGTTAATGTCAAGCAAGGGAGGGTGTGTGCAGTGCAGGGCTGGGGGTGGGGGGTCTTGGTGGGAGGAAGGGGGATGTGTGTATTCTGTAGGTTTAACTTTTCCTTTACATGATAGAAAATGCATGTCAGAGGGCAAAGTTGGCATTAACTTATTTAAAAAGCACAATTTAGAGCCCCTAAAATGTTTAAAATCTAAAAGGAGGAAAAACTTCCTCTATCTCTAAACCTCAACACCATAACTCTCCAAAGTTCCAGCAGTTGTTCTCCACAACACATCTGAAGAAACGTAAGATATCCAGAAAGTCTGGGAATGTCTAATGGTCTAAACTTACTTTTTTTTTTTAATAGAAATGATCAAACATGGAAGTGTTATTGTTCCAAAACAGGCTGGAATTTCCAATTCTCTCAAAGCTATTAAGCACGTGAGCTGTAAATTTTGGTTTCATAGCAGTGGGGAGTCAATTGTGGGAGTTATGGTTTTGTTTCGGAGTGACCAATTTCTGCAAACTGAAGTTTAAGGAAAGATACTGGAAGTCATCCAAAATCAATCTTCTCTCAATTTCATTATTTTAGGACAAGCAGCAGATCCTTCACACTGCATGGAACAAAATCAATAAAAGCCAAGAACAACAGGCATCACTCTTTCAAGATCATTTCATCAGGATTTAGCAGAGGCAAATACAATGAAGTATCTGTAAGCTGCTAGAATAACAACATTTTCACTTTGTTATTCAGTGTGCTCTAATCGGAACCCTATCTTCCTGTTCCAAATGCCATTTCAATATTTGAAATCTCTATAGCTGGTAAAATCACAAACACATCTGTGAATTTCTATCCCCTTAAATTAGATGAGTGTGTGACCTTTCTCTATCTCGGGTTCAGATATTCTGCATTAACATACTGTTTTCTTTTTGCATATATTCTTTTTATCCATCTGAGGCTCAATGACCCTTCCCTAGAAATATCAACTATTGGTTTTGTTTTCAACATTGGAATGTTTAGATTAGACAGTCAGTGCACAGGGAAAATTAATACAGCTCCCACCTGCCACAACTCATGTTAACTTCTGCATATGCCACCTCTGTGCTAAATGCACAAGAGCATCTTGGGAATAGCTCTGGGCTTGGGGGGAGGCATCTTTTCTAAACATATCTAGTTACTCTTCATCATCATGACATCCTGGGAGGACAGAGCACCAATCTCTAGAATATGAAGAAGTAACTCAGCAGATATATGGGAAAATAATATATTTAGTATTGAAGAAATGGTATTCTGCTGCAGATTTCAAACCTATAAATAAGCTCACTTCAGTAAATAAATGAACTCAGAAATAATTATAGTGGGAATCCTAAAATCAGCCTTCCTTCCAAAATCCTTAATGGTCATTTACACAAAACAATAGCAGATAACATGTTCCTTTTGATCTTCACTTTTCCATTTTCTGCTGCAAACCTAGAATGTGCTCTCAGGCTCTTGATTCATGATGGAACATCACCTTTTGCTTTTTACGCTACATATTTGGTGAATTTTTTAAAATGTGCTGAAGTCCAAATAAAAAATGGTAAAGAATAGTGGAGAAAAATGAAGATGGGCTTTGAGGTCACGAGAGCTGAATTAGAATGCTTCCTGGATATTTGATCTTCCATAAGTTATCAGGCTGAACAATCCAATATTACTGATTTTTTAACTATTTGGGGGTGACAAAGTGGCATTTTCGTATGGCTCAACTGACTGATTAACAGGATCCTCAACTTTCTATAAAACCGAGATAATATCCTTAATGGGTTATTATATGAGGAAGTATCACAAAGCTAAACAAAAAAACTTTCAATATTCACTAAAGCTTTGGTTAAAAGTATATTAGTAAATGGCCGATGTCAGATTCTCAATGAGAAACCCACACTTTTTTTTTTTTTTTTTTTAATTCAGAAGGAAGAAAAGATGATCATGGTAAAATTAAGCCTTTGTCAAGGAAAGGAGGAGGAAGAAGAGGGGGAGAAGAAGGAAAAAGAAAAAACTTTGAGAAATGTGGCCTAGAAATTACATAAAGGCTCCCTTTGGCTGCATACAAAGTTTGCATACTGATGAGGGCTTAGTTCTAGTGGGCTGCTAAAGCTGCCCTCTCTCTGCTGCTCAGTAGAATGGCCCTGCCCCCTTCACCTGGAAGTCCAGACAACCTTATAAAGCAAGGACTCCACAAAGAGCATCAACACTTCCTCCTTTAGATTCCTCTAAACCACCTCCTTTTTGTCTATCCATATTCTTCAGTACCACCTTCCTAACCCCCAATCATTTGGATTTATCAATCATTTCTGCAACCCACTCCTCTGCCCTTGGCAGTCCTCAAGGGCAAAAAATGTTAGTGTTTCATTAATAAGACTAAGCACAGTCTCAAAGGGCATAGTCTACTACCTCCACACTTCCATGATGTACCCACTCAATCTTACAGGACTCTTAAGAGTACAAGCTGGAATTGGAGCCCTCTTCTCTTTTTTGGAGGATATGTATCACGAACAATTCAGGGTAGGGTAGTGCCCGCCCTCCCATTTCTATTTGTTCTCATGAGATCTTTGGAAGTCCAGAATCAATGTGCTTGTTTCCGAAATCCCCTCTCTCCCTCCCCAGAGCAAAATGGTACCACATATCTAGGAAGGTGCACTCTTAAACATACTACCTACTTGAAAAGTGTCTGACTCCCAGGAGCAGAACGAGTGAGAAGAATATGACATAACCACTGAACCAATACCCAGCCATCTCAACACTGCTATAAATTTCAGATTTAGCCACAATGGGAAACTACCTCATTGTTCTAACATGACTGAAAACGATTTCTATTGTTCATGACACCTATGAAAAAAAGTTATATAGTAATAACATTAAAAATGTAATAACATTTAAAATGAAGAGAGAAGATCAAAAGACACAGGCTACATGTGCTACCTACTTTACATACACACAGGCAGACACCCAGACTCCAGCATCGAAAATACACACACTTTCCAAAAACCCACTGCTTGAACAGCATTAACCACAGGATTCATTCACTTGCCACTTTTCCTGATGGACTTCAAATATTTTCTTTTCACAATCAGGGAGAGTAAGGTAGCACAAATGTAAATGCTCAACACCTCTACTTCTGTTTACTCCATCTGCTATTCTAATCTTGATTCCTGAGTGCTAAGGACCTCTGATGATAATAACGCACAACCAGCACAAGAGGACAGAATGCAGAAGTCGCTGCCGCTGGCCCAGACAGTGTCTGGCCGCCTGGCATGACAGGTACCATGGCAGTCCCACAGAGCTCCTTCTATCTGCCAGTTCTGCTCACACAAACACTGGACACATTTTTCCCCACCACATCCCCTCCACAGTATGAAGAGGAAGAGTCTATCATTGCCAAAACTCAACTTTCATTTTTGGTCAGGAAATCATAAAACTGATTCCTAAAATTCAATTTTGAATCCTAAAATTGAAAGGGCTGAGAGCATATAATCCAGTGTTCTTCCAAATTGAAAGTGATGACTGTGGGTCATGAAATCAATTTAATGAATGGCATTAAAAAAATATTGCTACTGAGAGGATATATATATTGCATATGTAATACTTTTGTTTTTAATACACACATGTACTAGAATGCTTTATAAAACATTTCTTACTGTGGGTTACAGTAAAAAAATTTTTTGAAAACAATCATCTAACCCAACATCCTTATTTGACAAACAATAAAATTGAGCCCTAAAATATTAAAAGACTTACCCACAATTAAACAACTTGTTACTAGCAAGTACTCAAACCTAATGTCTAAAGACCTTCATGTCTTTTTTAAAAAGATCCCATTTTCTGTATTTCTTTTAAGTCCCATTAAGCATCCCAACTTGTCTTAAACGTAAAATGCAGGTATTCACAAATTTTTCAGGTAATTAAGCATAAACGATTTCGGCAAATCACTTGGCAAATCTGGACTCTAAGGATAACATAACACTGAGGTTAGAGACCAGACACTATGGTTTATAATCAGTACAAGATTAGATCCATTTAATATATAAAGTCTTCAACCCAATGTCAGGAACTTAACAAATGCCAATATCTTCCTTAGTTAGATCTCCTTTACTTTTCCATTGTAGCCTAAGTCTAGACTGAGCCCAGATCACCCAAGACAACAACGTATCTCCCACAACATCCAAACTAACTGCCCGAAAAGCCTAGCTGGCATTGTTAGACAATCTGTAACTCTTCAAGTCTCTCTGACAGCCCTAAGAAAACAAACAAAACCAGAGAAACACCCTGAGTTATTCTAATGCACTATAAAATTAAATGAAACAGACAGAAAAACACAATCCAAAACAACTATTTAGGAAATAACAATCCAATCATATATATTCAAACTGAAATGTCACTTTAGAGTATTAACCATTTATCTCTTCACACTTAGGTTAATTTTACCAGCTTTGAAATACTGGCCTCAACACCTTCAGATTAGGAATTGAAGGTCAGGTCTATACCCTCTAAATGCTAATTTTGCCTTTATTTTACAATAAGATCTCAGATTTCTCATAAGTCTTCGGTCATTTGAGTATTCTTAAATATAACTACTGTTTGTTGGACAAGTCCATCACCAAGTAATTTTTAAATTATGGTATATTTATCATTTGCTTAGTGATTCCTGACAGATATACTCAAGTAGAGGTCTATTTTTTTTTTTTCTCAAGTAGAGGTCTATTTTTATCAAAACATTCCAGTTACTTGAGGGGTATGTATTCCAATGTGCCACATTAACAGAAATTATTTCAACTTGCATAGAAAGCAGCACTAACACTAAAATAAACAGTATTCAAGATATAATGAATCAGAAGTTAGTCAGTCAAAATTATGCCATGCAGGTAACTCACTTTTCCTGACCAGTCTTAAGTCAGATGATAAAAGTTTTACACTTCATCATATAACTTTAAACTTCTCCTTCATTCACATAGATTCCTTTTACATACACCTATGTATTTCCAAGTACTTCTACCTATAATGTAGAGGTGACTGTATTTCTGGGTTTGGGAGTATTGAGGGAGGGGAAAGGTTTTCTAAATCCTGTAGACCATAATAAACCTGTGAACAAGAGGCAGACCTGTGAATACACCATTTGAATAAGCTGGTTGGATGTACATTTGAGAAGTTGCTTATTTGTTCAAGTGGAAGATGGAGATCCAATTTTCCAATCTCTAAAATTGCTACCAGATCCTAGATTAGTCAATTACCCTTCATTTTATAGCAAATAACTATAATAAAATAATCCAAATAAAATTCTTGAATTCAACTTGCCAGGACTAAGAGGGCTGGTTTACATATACTATGAGCAAACCAGAGAGGGTTATTCCCTTCATCAGAAAACCTTCTAACACTACTGATGTAAAAGAGCCAGCATTGCAATTAGTCATATAAAACCATAACCAGAGTCAACAGTGAGCCCAAAATCTAGCAACCTGATCATTTTTCAAGGCTATACAACTTTTTACGAGGCAAAGCAAATAAAGTCTAGGAAAATATCCGGAGCTAACACATACACATTTAGAAAAGTTTGCCTCTTCAACAACAATGTTTAACCAACACCATGAGATCCTAAAGTTTCTGAAAGTATTTTTTCTTCCTTGAAAGATGCAAAAATTATTTTCCTTGCCTTAAAAGTCTCTAAGATAACCCAGGCTTACACCCATATCTCCATCTTTTTCTCTTTTCCTTCTACATCTCCCCAGGTATCCATAACATGGTTCATACTATTTTCATTTTTCTCTCACTTTTTTCCTTTCATCTATAGTTTCTGAACGTAGCAAATCAATCAAGCTCATTTTCTAAGTAAATAAAAGGATGATGTTATGATCTCATCAATAATTAGCATAATCCTTTAATTGTCTATGCATCTACATTTTTAGCAGCCTATGTTCTTACTCCTAAGTTCTCTTACTTTTTCACATGCCAATCTCAACAGAAGAGGAAAAAGTCTAGCATGATATTTAGACATTTTTGCAGTCAAACAGACCTGTATTCAAATCCAGGATCTCTCCTACTTAACAGGTTTTGGTTGATCCACCCAGGTGAAAACTGATGTTGTGCCAAAGACATGCTTTCTTTTTTTCCAGAGTTGACACCCAGAAGGACATTCTACTGACAAAGGGTCTAACGCTATCTTTGTAGGCCTAGTTACCCAGCAACTGTGCATCTTGAGGCAAAAATGCTTTCTGTCTGAACACTAACCTTCCTGCCTGCTGGCAGAAACTATAAAAACCCTCCCTGAATTCCCTTTCCTATTTTCACCCCTCTCCTAGAAGCAACACTTCTTTCATTCTAAGAGACAATTCAAAGAAGCTTCTGGTCCCACACAACAGAAAATCACGCCTCACATATGTTGGGTTCCCATCATACTAAAGAGCCAGATCTTTCAAGGCACACTGGCAAGGTAGTTCCCTCCATTTACGTCACAAGAGCTGCTGTTCTGTAGCTACCTCAGGGACTTTGAAACTTCTTTTCAGTAGTGATGAGGGCTGCTTCCCAGCATTTACATACTTTTCAATTCATATAATGGACATTTTAAAGAAAGTTGTTGATAGACTTCATTCTGTTGGTGCACATCATTTAAATATGTTTTATTTCCCTTCTGGTCTATGTGCTGGCAGAGAATAACACAATGAAGAGGTGGTGGTGTGCATTTCCAGGCCCTTTATAGTCAAGATTATGAAAGAAGGGCTTTGACAAAAAAGGTTCAGGGTAACTATAATAGTTTTCCTTTTAGTACATTATTGTTGCCATGTGTTTGCTGCTGTCTGGAGCAATAAAAAAAGCTCTGAAATATTTGTCTGTGTCCTTCATGTACTCAAGAGTTTCCATAAGAGAAATCACTTGGAAAATCACAATATTGCTCCAAATAAAATATTAACATAAAAAACTTGTTGAAATGTTGAGCTAAAATACTAAAGAATTATTACCACAGATGTAATTTATGAGGATCTGAGTGCCTTAGCCTCATAAAGGCTTTTCCATTCCCACTGCAAGCACATGTTTGGTATTGTTCTTCATACATACATACTGATGCCACCAACCAGAATGATTTCATTTGGGGCATCCTCGAAAGTTCTGACAGAACAGGTGAGAATGACAAAGAAAGAGCATTCTATGGTTTAATCTTGAATAAAAGCACATTTAATAAACCAGTAGCCAACCCTTATAATTTTACTTAAAGAAATAAAAATTATTTCTTTTGTGTATAAAAAATGTAGGTAATTTTTCCTTCTTTTTATCATAGATATTAATGATAGATAAATGTAGATTGATGTCAAGTTGAAGGACTTGACCTTGCAACTGTAACAAGTTACCAGTAGTAGTAATTACCTCTAGGAGAGGTTAGATCAACATTGGTAAAATAAATGATCCTTTGGTATTCATGAATTCTCACCAAACTTACTTAGCAGAAATCTTCTCACTAAGGAAATCTCCAACAGAAGAGAGTGAATTTGATTTGGGGCCATCTCATCTTCACTTTTCAAATTTAAGCACAGATTACTATATTGATCCTCAATTCCTAGAAACCATAGGAACTCAAATGTCATGCTAACTGTAACTATACCAATAATGAACTATATACATTAACACTTAACTATGTGTAACTTTATAGTGCTCCCTGAGTGCCACTGCCTCTCATATGGAACTGAAAATAAGTTCTCTATCTTGAACTTTTTTTTTTTTTAAAGACTTGATTTATTTGTTAGAGAGAGAGAGACAGAGCACAAGCACAGGCAGACAGAGTGGCAGGCTAGAGGCAGAGGAAGAAGCAGGCTCCCTGCCGAGCAAGAAGCCTGATGTGAGACTCGATCTCAGGACACTGGGATCATGACCTGAGCTGAAGGCAACTGCGTAACCAACTGAGCCACCCAGGCGTCCCTCTATCCTGAAATTTTAATGATCCTAAGACCTAATACAATTTGACTCTTTGTTTTTAAATATCATCAACATCAAAGCAGTTTTTACTTTTGTCAAAATTTAGGTTGGGTTAAGTCTCTATAATCAAGGTGGATCATCTATATTATCCAGGTTCTGTGTCCTAAGATTCTTACTGGCATTATTAAGTATACTCTGTTGGCATATTTTGTTTATACAAGTAAGCTCTCTGTTTTTCCTAACCCAGAGTGACTGAAAGGAGTTATGGATTTAACAATTAGTTGAGGGTTTATCTACTCTACTTTTGTGCCAAGAAATATAATCTACTTATACACTGGAGTGGCGAGAAGAAGACAATTAAAAAGGTCAAAATGAGAAAGTTATAATAAAACACTCTGATATGGAGTATTAATTTTACAAATGATAACACTAGGAAAGAATGCTAGGAAGAAAAAGATCAAGTGTTTTGTCAAGGCTACAAGGCTAAATTAGTGATAGCAGGTATCAGAAAGAAAATGCAGCTGAGATCTGAAAAACAACAACAAAACATGCAGTCAAGAACAGAGTGTGAGGGATATGCTAAGTGTTTCATTAATGCTTCTGGACTAATCTAAGTGACCCACTTGTAAAAGGGAAGGCTGGCTAGAAGTTAACTTTCCTGTAAAATGGCAATAATAGGAATCATAAGATTATCATAAAGATAAAAAGAGATAGATAATACATGGCAAAATGTTCTACAAACCACAAGGCACCAGTGAAAGCAGTGTTCCTTCTATCAACCTTAACCTGCCTAGTCACTTAAAATTTCTTTCAGCAAAGTTACCTGCATTCCCAGTCATTAATTCACTCAGAGATAATTTATTGGACAACCATGATGTATAAATCTCGATATGATGAGCCAGTGAGAATACTAAAACAAAAGAGCTCTCATTCTTCAAAGAGCTTATAGCTTAGTTTGTGATACAGCAATCTAGTATGGGAATGAATCATGAGTAAATGGCTCTCAACCATTTCCCAGTTGCCAACACCTCTGTCCTACCTTTATTATCACAGGGAAATCAAATGGAATTTTCAGAGAAACTACTGAAGGATTGTGAAAGTGGGGCTTAACTGGCCAGAAAACGAGTTACTATTGAATTTGGAAAGAAAAGAAATTAAAGTCAACTAGAAGGTTCTAATAATGGTCTATCTGTAAGATGGTGAGGAAGGATTTAACCAGAGCAATAGCACCAGAAATGAAAGCTAGTACTTTGAGAGTCTACCAAGCAGAGGATAATTTTTAGTGAAAATACTCTAAACTGCTTCAAAACTGAAGAAGGGAAAGTTGAGAGCAAGAAAGAGAGAAAAGGGGCGCCTGGGTGGCTCAGAGGGTTAGGCCTCTGCCTTCGGCTCAGGTCATGGTCTCAGGGTCCTGGGATTGAGTCCTGCGTCGGGCTCTCTGCTCAGTGGGGAGCCTGCTTCCTCCTTGCTCTCTCTCTGCCTGCTTCTCTGCCTGCTTGTGATCTCTGTCAAGTGAATAAATAGAATCTTTAAAAAAGAAAAAAAAAGAAAGAGAAAAGAGGAGAAAGAAAAAGTGAAGCAATACATGATGCAAAAGAAAAATGAGAACATACGAGAAGAAAGATTTCATTAGAAACTACTTTTTCCCTTGAGTACTTAGTTACTTTTTACTATGTGCTACTCATTACCTTTGTAAAATTATTTGTGAGTCTTATTTGTGGTAACTTCTTCCAGAAAGGAATTCTGTTACCTTCTGTCAGGAACCTAAGGATTCTACAAGTTTACTAACTGCTAAAGTTTTCTGCACCAGCCAGGTGATGTGATTTCAGGTTCTCAGCAATCTCCCCCTCTGCTCTTCTCAGCACCAATTTTCCTGTACAATCCCCTAGTGGTAAAGACACAGTTTATATTTAATTTATGGTAAACCATAAGGATGTGGTCCTGTGGTTTCTATCTCTCTCTCATCACACATAGGACTGTAAAAACTAAGTTCCCATTTTCCAAATGGGCAAATGCTCTTGGGATTAAAATAGCCTGCATGTGTGACTTACCCACCCTACCTTCCCATGAGTATTAGCTTGAAAATTGCTTACTATCTTGTTTGTTTTTCAATTACTTTAAGGAGACTTAAGGCATTTTTTAGCATTTATTTTTCAGTTATTTCAAATTGAAGATTTGATAATCTAGCCTACAATATCCCTGGATATTGAACAAAATAATGAATTCAAATCTCCATACACAAAAAATACTGTAGGAAACTAAAGAAATATCTAATCCAAAATCTGCTGGCAATGAGAAAGAAACAAGTATATGAAATTCCTACACTCAGAAAAGAAGAGTATTTGCAAAACTGAGATTAACACATTCATTTGACAATAACTGTCAACAAACAAACAAAATTATTTACCACTAAAAACTCAATTATTTTAATAGGCCAACAGCCAACAAATACATAGAAAATACTCCTAATGATGTACGTCCCAAATATCAACAAATCTCTTGAATTTTCAAAGCTACATTCAACCTGAATAAACAGGAATAAATTTTTTAAATTCAAAAGTTTATAAAATGGCCTGTTTTACTTCACTTTCTAGGATTTCAATCACAAGCTAGAACAACAAAACTGAAAAACCTTGTTTCTTAATCTTAATTACAGAAGTATAAAAACAAAAAGGTTTTGGAATGGTACTTTGATTTATACTGATACTAGTTCAAATTAAAACAAATATTGTAAAATATCTGAACTCTTACTATGTTTATAATGGCATAAAATAATTTGAACAACTCCTCCACAACCAAAGTGGAATATATGCTGTAGAGCATCAAAGAAGGATTTAGCTGAAGTTTCAAGGTCTCATCACTTATTATTTCAAACTATCAGCCTAATAGAACTAAAAGGAAAATGACACTATATCCATTATGTGATTTAAGTATAAAACACTGCCATGATAAATATTTGGAAATTCCAACCTTTTATAAAGCATACTTTATGTACAATATCAGCATTCATCCCTTTAGGGTGTATGGCATGGACTGCCTCTGGGGGGAATTTATCTTATTTCATTTTCATTCTACATTCCACTTTGGAGTTGCCAACTAAATTGCTTCTTGGTTTATAGAATAGAAAACTTCATAATGTTTAGCTGAAATTGCTTACTTTTAAAGTATCCTGATAGAAAACCCAACGTGGTCTGAAATATCCTCACCAGATGTTTGGATGGATGTGAAACCAACACATATCAAAAGGAGATCCAAAATACCATTGGCTGTATAACACATAGCCCCATACATTTAACAAGTTTAACTGATCAAAACACATTAAAACGTTTTCAGGGAAACTGAAGTTAGTACATTTTCCACTGTAAGTATTTAAATTCTACTTGGTTTTTGTTTTTCTTTTGTTTGTTTGTTACTATCAAGATGTCTATAAATCTCAAGTGATAATGAGCCAAAAGTACAATTTAAGTACATTTAATATGACTGGACAATGCGCCAGTGTAAAACAGGCTTTCCCAATCTTGGTCTGAAAAACAGAATTTTAGTCACTAAAACAAAGAAAGTGATCGTCTTATTTCTTTCAACACCAGCCAAGCTACAATCTGGTATATAGTTTTTAATTCTGAGCATTATCATATATTCAAAAAAATAAAGATAAATGGGATGTATTAAGCAGACAAGAAAAAGGACAGTTATGGGAACTTGGACCCACGTAAGAAGAAAAACTACAGGAAATAGTATTTATGTCCATGAAAAGAGGCTACGGCCTTTATGGTGGGGGAAGGGTATCTACATGGAACAACCCTTTCCAAATTAAGAGTAGAAATGTAACAAAATAACTGGATTTGTTTTGCATGAATTCCTAAGGAAAAAACTAAAAACAATGGATCTAAAATAGGATACGAGAGAAGTTTTCAGATAGAACAGTCTGAGGATGAAATGGATAGCCACAACAAGTAGCAGCAGTCAAGTAGTTAAACTACTCTCTCTGATTATACAGTAGACCCTTGAACAACATAGGTTTGAATTGCTTGTATACACTTACACATGAAATTTTTTCAATACAGTGCAGTACTGTAAATGTATTACTTCCTCCTTATGATATCCTTTTTAACATTTTCTTCTTTCTAGCTTACTTTAAGAATACAATATATAATACATATGACATACAAACATGTGTTAATCAACTGTTCATGTTATTGGATAGGCTTCCAGTCAACGATAGGTTATTAGTAGTTAACATTTGGGGCGTCAAAAGTTATTTGTCTATTTTTGGCCACATGTGAGGTTAGTACCCCAACCTCTGTGTTGTTGAGGGGTTAAGAGTACTTGTTAATCTTACTGAGTATCCCCTCCACATAATCAAGCTTCAATTTGTTCTGTTCTCTCTAAACCAGCTCCCTTCTTTGACTATCTAGCAAAATAAAACTTCCAGCATTCTAGCTCAAATGTGGCCCCTGTTCTGCAATTTTCCCTGACATCACCCTTTCCACCAAACCCCTCCCATCCTTAGAATTAATCATTCCCTCATCCAAGATCATACAGCACTTTTTGTGTTCTTCTATTGAAATATCTGCCTATACTGAAGTGTGATAATAGAAGATAAGGACTACTATATTTATTTTTATTTTCCTATGTAGTACCTGATATAGTTTTAGCCATCATATTGTAGGTAATGGATATGTTTTGAAATATAGGTAATAGTCAAATACCAAATACAGAGTAAGGCTAGATAACTTTTTAAGACACTGAGAGTCTACAGTTCTAGGAAACATCATGTTTAGGCCTCTAACCAGGAAATACAGATGATGTGCTATCATTGATACCCCTATCAGTGAGCACAGAAGAAAAAAAACTACTGTAAACATACCCTTAACAATGAAAGGGAGAGACTCAAAACCAACTGCATTCCTCTTCACAGTAAAAACAAAAGCTCACCCAGAACTCTGAAGTAGAAGTTGGCTCTTTAGACATTCCTGAAAAATATAATTTTTAATTTAATAGCAATACAAACGATATGCTAAATAATGCAGAATGTTTGATGGATAAGGAAAGACAGTGAAAGGTTGTCAGGAAATATGGAGCGATATGTGTATTAAGACAATATTTATCAATTATACTAAACTGTATTATTTGCATTATTATCATTTCTTATTTCTATTCCTATATCTAGGCTACATATTAAACTTATTCTCTGATACTTGCCAAAACTATAAAAGTAAGGCAAAGCAGGAAACCTACAGTCTCACCACCATCTCCAAAGTGACCAATCTTTCCAGATGTAACCAAATGGACTGAAATTTAAGTTCAAACATATTTAGCCTATGCTATTCCTAATAGGCATATTAAATCTCTATTTTAAAAGAAAAATGGGTCTACAAAGACCACAAAACATTCTTTAATATTTAAAGAAGACAAGGAAATACTGGGAAAAAAATAAACAGACCAAAAAATGGTTTTTCTTTGCATTATATATTCTATTTTTGTAAAATAAGTCAAAGAATAATGAAAAAATACAAACATGGATTTGTCTTAAAAAGTAATATCCATTTCAGATAGTCAGCACAGATTCAACTTAATCCCACAAGTAGAACTAGTAGTTAATGAACATAACAGTACCTGCTATAGACAGTTAGTGATAGGATCCAAATAATAAAAATGTACAAGAAAAGATTTTAAATATAATGCCCAATATAAAGTTAAAAAAAACGCTCTGCATGATTCTTCAAATTCAAAGACTCCTGTAAGTTTATGGAGTCACTGAATATTTATTATGAAAAACAAAAAGAATCATCTTATAAAGTTTTAATTCTAAAAAAGATGCAGGGGGCCTGGCTGGCTTAGTCAGAAGATCATGTTGTTGATGTCAGGGTCGTGGGTTTGGGCCCCCGTTGGGTGTACAGAGTACTAAAAAAGAAAAAAAAAGGCAAATTAATTTTAAAAAATTTTTTTAATTAAAGAAATGTGAAATTGAATGCATATTATGATTCCACATAAGTGAATGAAGAATAAAAATGGGGAAAAAAAACCCACAAACAGCAAAATGTAGGTTCTGGTGTCAAGATTTTAGGTAACTTTTTCTGTTTTCCAAATTTGTACTAATGTTTGTGGTTACTTTTGTAGCTTAAAAAGAATTCTTCATTCAAAAAAATTTAAAAGACCTGCATAATGGGAAAACAGTAGTTAAGATGGAAGACAGATTTCTCAGGAAGGAATCCTGTGCTAATTCCCAACAATATTCAAGCCTTGATGAAGTTCTTCATAATACTCAAGTAGACAGGATAATGAAAAGCAGGACTTTGTTTTGAGAAAAGAGGGCGACTCTCAACTGGCTAAATGAGCATTCCCAAAGGCAGTTGAAGACTCATTTCAACATACATCTACACAGGGAGAATTCAGTGGGATATAGCAAGGGCTCTCTGCTCCCATCTGTTCAACATACACAACAGTGAGATGGATGCATGCTTAAAGGACATACTAAGCACACTAGAGAATGATTGCTAGAAATCATCACAACTACAGTAGACACTGTAAAAGAGAATATGGCTTTTAATTTGGTCAATCGCCACAGACTGGACAAATTTAACTTAGATCCACAAGACAGGAGTTGAATAAAGAAAAATCTGAAGTCCTCCAATAGGTCCAAATATTAAAGGATAAAAATAAGGCAGAAGGAAACATGACTGGATGGGCCAAATATCTGAAAAAAACTTGGGCATTTTAATTTGTGGCTCAACAGCACAGTATGATGGCCAATAAAGCAAATATGATTGTAGACTGCACAAAAAGAGAAGATGGTAGCCCTGGAGTGCCATACACTTTACTAAACCTACATTCTAGAAGGGACCAAGCACTAAGAGAAAAAGGGCAGATTTAAAGCTACATCCAAAATTTTAAGTGGAAGCTTATAAAAAGAGGAATAGACACTTTGGTATAGTTTGGGGTCACAAAGAACTAGAATCAATGGCATGGAAAGTCAGCAAGAAGTATGTTCGGATTTAATATAGAGACTGTTCTGAAAGAAAGCAGTCCAAACATAGAGCGGGTTGCTGACGAAGGCAGCCAGCTCTATGAATGGGAATGTTCAGACAGAAGCATAAATGAGGTCACACATAGTCAAGGAAGCTATAGAAAAGATATCTGCATCGTATAAAAGACAATTGACTACCTGTAAAATCTCCTCCAACTGCTAGATTCCATGATTTGTTAAGCCAATGAAGGTATGGTACCAGTACCACAACTATACCAACACTGAAAATAAAAGAGAATCCCACATGGAATTTTCTCATTAAAAATAAGACAAATGGTGATTTGCTCCAGTAATTTAGAAACTGTGAAACAGATGGCACACTCCCTCAAAGCACTAATCACCTGTACCTAGCTTTAAAAGATAGCAGAGAATGCCATACATTCTACAGAGGACATTTTTCACATTAATATCTCTACAGCCAGGTTGCACCTTACAATCCAGGGTATGAGACAATTGTGGTCAGCCAGGTGCTTATCATGTGGTCACTGTCAGTGCCTAAATCTGTGCACAGCTAGTCATCATTGTTCATGCTGTCATTACCTCAGTTAAACAGTGAGCACTGCAGGGATTATGTACCTTACCTTTAATTACACTATAATTCAGCATTAAAACAATAAGTTATTATACATAGAAAGGAACTAAAATACGTACAGTGGGGCAAAAATTTGGTACTAACTCAAGCAGACATTTGTCAGAGGAGCAATGTCTACAATTCCATGTTTTGTTTTTTTTTCTGCAAAGTAACTATTTTACTTATATTTTATTTTTGATACATGCACAAGAGTAAAATATGATACAAATCTGCCTCAATAAATCTGAATAGCTTTGTAATGAGAGGAAAATAAAAGAATTTTAATTGGTAAGAAAGAATTGTGTCATAGTTTAACTAGATAAGCTTTTTTTTTCCTAATGGTACATAAAAAAAATGATACATCTAAAATCAGTAGTGTCTTAGATTCAAGGAAATACAATGTGTTTCTTACAAATTTGGTGTGTATTTTATACTACACAACCTTTTATTTTTAATCCATCTGTAATATAAATGAATTTTAGAATTATAGATTTGGAAGGAAATTTGGAGGTCATTTGGTCTAACTCAATCTGGTGTATGAATCCTTTCAACATTATACTTAATGTAGTAGATGATGACTTCTAAAGATGCTGAAAATTTCCCACATTTGATCTCAAAAACATAGAAGATTTATGTTCAGTGAAGGAACTACAGACAAAGTTAGCATGTAAGTGACAAACTGGATGAATGTATTTACAACATACATAACTGATAAAAGATTTGTAGGAATTCCTGTATATCAGCAATAAAAATGGTAGAAGGACTGAATGGACAAGAAAAGTCATTTCACAGAAAGAACATCAGAATATCTAATAACCATATAGAAGGTTTGACTCTATTATTAATCAGAGATATAGCCACGATATCATATAATTATTCTTTAATTTACAGATTAAGAGGATACATTTTAGTATTTAGTAAAGTGACATAGTTTAATAAAAAGAAGGCTGAAATAAATTACTTTGTAAAGTAAATACTCATTTTATAGTTAAAAAGGATAATTGTAATCTGTTTTCTAAATTAAGACTTTTACCCATCAGGTTGTCTTGAAGCAGCATAATATCTGTACAGAGAAATAAAGTGCATTTTGTGATTTCCAAATAAAAAATATATATTTAACTCATTTTTCTTTCATTATTAGAATTTACTTACGTTTTAAGAAAACACAACATACTTGTAAACTTGAGCACAGTTTTAGCACAACTCAGTAAGGGAAACATTCACGATGTCTGTTTCAGAAATAAAAATCTTAATGTTAACTGATGTAGTGGAAACCACTACATCAATGGTTTGCCATTTTATGGAAAAAGACAAGTTAGGTAACAGCTGTTACTAGGTCAAGTGTAATTCAAAATCATTAAGAGCAATGTATGGTTAGTTTCTAAAAAAATATTTCAATCGGTTTTCTAGCTGTGAAGTTCACATATTGTTCAATAATTCTAGGACTAATCAAAAGCAAGGGGAACAAATAATTCTCATTAGCCCAGGATCAGTGAAAACCTATTTGAGATTCCCAATTCAAGCAGATGGGTAACAGTTCTAACGTACAGTTATCTCATGAAAATCCCAATCAAGTCATAATGAACACATGCCACAAAAAGTTAAAATCAACTTTATATTCTACTTGTGTGTGTATACACATTTGGAGACCATTTTTAATCAGTGAATGCAAGTTTCATATTTTAAAATGTCCTATATTTAAAAAATCAAAGAATAAGTTTTTTGTCTTTTTATTTAAAAAGCTAATTATTAAAGACAGATACATAATGTGTATGTTCTGATAGATAATGTGGATATATTTAACAAGTTTCATCTTAATGCTATCATGCTGGGCAAAAATACAAAAAAAAAATCCTATTTGAAAAGGAAAAGAAAAAACAAATCATACAAGTTCGCTAGTTCCAGCTCATAAATGGAAAAAAGAATTGCAAGAATATTCAGAAGTCCAAAAGAGGCTGTTCACAGATCGCTGCATTTTTAGAATCTGAAAATTTTGTTATATTTTATATTGTATTATTATGGTTAAGTATACACATAAACCCCCCCCCCCCCATGGAATAATGCCTGGTCTACTGTGTTTGGGAGAGAGCAAAACAGATGGTTCTAGTCAAAGCACTTTAACAACCCCCAGCTTTCCCACCTATCTATGAAGGGGTGGCAGTGTGGGGGATGGCTAGGAGGAGGATGAATGTTGCCGGGACGAGAAAGAGGGTGGCAGTTTAAATCAAAAATAGACAGGTAGAGCAGTGAGGGGTAAAACTGAATGTAAATTATGTTTGGCTTTAAATATAAGAGTTTTAATGTTTTATTAGTAATAAATCCACCTTTTTCCTCCTTAAACTGCTGTCACAACATGTATTAGTGGCCCCTGACAAATGCTTGAAATCTTTGCCATCATTATTACACAGGAAAGGCTTTGAAAGAATTCCAAGCAATCCATCCATGTCATACTTTGACAAAGCAAGTGAGAGGCAATGGGTAGAGAAGATTGAGCTCTGAATAAAGAGTGAGAAAGCCTTAACTCTAGTCCCAGTTCTGCCCCACATAAGCTAGCTGTGTTTGACCTAGGGCAAGGAGCTTCATTTCTCTGAGATTCCATTGTCTAAGATGCAAAATGAAGGCATTAGACTAGGATTCCACTTTGAAGAAGGAAGTCAGCAGTCTAGATGCTGAGGATATTGATAACGGGAGAAATGTCAAATAAATAAACTGGTGCTGTTACGTATCATCGATAGTTAATTTTCAGGTATATTTCTAGATTTTGTACCATAGCTAAAACACACACACACACACACCCAAAAAAAAAAAAAAAAAAAAAAACCACACACAAAAAAACTTCAATAAGCTACCAAAAGCATGAGAAAACACAGTATAAAGCTGATAAAATATTCCCTTGTATTAGTAAAAACAAAAAAGCTAGGATATTAAGAAAATTACAAAGAAGTTATATTTGTAATTGTTCTTCAAATAATGGAAATTTAGTCACAAAGAAAGTAATCCACTTGAAAATTCTTAAGCTTTTATTGTAAATAGCAAAAGGACAAAGACCAAACTAAGAATTTGTATGTAATTTATAACTACATTTAGAAACAAATTCTTAAATCCTTATGGTAATGGCAAAGAAGAAAAGTGGGGGAAAAATCTAATTTTTATGTGATTATTTGAGTTACACTTATAACAATCACTGCACACAACTTTTAAGATTTCCACAAGTCATATAAGGAAACTAATAAAAAGTTCAGAGTAAATATTTTAGGAATGCCCTAATTGAGGTTAATACAAGATTGATAAAATCTTGAAAAACCAACCTAAAAACAAGTTTGCCATCTTAAAGGCATAATATGCCCCTAAATGGAAAAGAAATCTGGATGATTAAAAATAACTGAATCAATGCTAGTTATAATGTTGGACTCTTTCACTTGGGAATACAGTATTCAAATACAATAATAGCTAAGAGGAGAAGACCTGCTTTTATTAATATGTAGTATTTTTCTCTGTATTTTATAAACCCTAGAAATAAATAGCACTTCCTTATTCAAATAAAAATTAATAAAAAATGAACTCCTTGGAACTTAAAATTTTAAATTTTTTCCTGCCAGACGATGAATTTGGACTGTGCTACTGAAATCATGTTATCTTTTACAGATACATTTTTTAAACTTTCACTTTTTCTTTTCTAATTCATTGTCTATATTTAAACACTACATTTTGCATTATAAACTCCTATTTGTCATACATTTAGTAGAGCTCTCAATACTGATAAGTGGCAAACTCTATTATCCTAAAAACCAAACATACTTTAAACTTAACTCCTCCAACCAAAATCCCTCTGCCTACCCCCAAAAAGGAATAATTCATCAAACAGAAATTTATGGAAAGTGGTACTTTAATGAAATTTACTTATAATATTTAGAAGCTTAGTTTCCATAATCTGCATATTCAATAGATTCAGGGCATGAAAAGAGGTTGGTTGGTTTTTCCCTGATAAACAAATCTGGGGCACCAGAGATTCTACTGCAATTGTCTAGAAATTTCAAGAAATAAAGCATAACTACTAAAGCAAAATATAGAAACAAATTAACAAAGGCACCTAAATTTATTTATATGCCTCATAATTAATTTGTGGAAATCCATATATTATATGTAAGAAAAATTGGCATGTGTTATTCAAAAACCAACTTATTTTTTCACTCAAATTTCTTTTACACAGAAAATATTCACATACTAATTTTCTCAAGATAGCATACACATGTACACACTGGTAAAAGTGTGATCAACGACTTACAGAGCATTCAAGTTAAGTCAGTACTTTCCAACAAAATGAACTATAATGCTTTTTCCATCCCAGAGTTTCCACTATTCTGTATTAAATTTTTCAAAAAGGTATAAGCCCATTTTAAATGATGTCAAATATTTCTCAAGAAAACCATTATATACTAACATCTGCCAATTGATTCTTCCCCAAAATTATCGTTTTTAAAAAAGATCGCCTCAACTTTTCATCCTTAACTTTTATTAACGTTTCTACTTACATTAGGAAGGCATAAAATTCATATTGATGAGTATAATACCACTGCAATAATAAATCATATATTCATAAGACTTTAGGGATGAAAGACATTTTGGAGAGCACATAAACTAATTCTTTCCTACTTCCCAAAGTCTTGCACCCCTTTTACAGATGAGGAAAATTGAGGCCCAGGGAAGTTACATGTCTTGTTCAGAATTTTTGCCTTTACATGACTAAAAACATTCTGACAAGTCAAATATCTTTTATTTCTCTTCATACAGAAAAAATATCCTGTACCAGTATTTAGAATGTTTTACATTTCAATATATTGCTCACAGTTATGGTCGATGAGGTTTAAGTCAGAGAATAATTATATAATTAAAATGGGGTAAATATGTAATATCAATTGTCAATATAATGAAATCCTAGTTCATGTGTCAACCATGTAATTATCTTTCAGATTTATAATAAATATCTAAGACAATTTGCAGACATTAGTCATGTTTAACTATGGGTCTTCTTAATGTCTTCAATGTTCTAACAACCAATATTTTCATCATTGTAATGATGTTGCATTAAGATATCTGTATATGAAAGAAAATATTTTATATAATATTTTATATATAAATTATTTTAAATAATTTATGAAACTCTATACATAAAGGTCTGAAGTCACAACTCAATTTAAATAAACTACAAGACATTTCAGTAAGGGATATGATATATGGCAACAAACCTATGTCTTTACCTAATACAGATGGAAGATTACAAATATAAACTAAATGGCAGCAACCAATCTACATTACTGAGAAATCAAGATACCACACATAACATCAGGTCACAGAGCTATTAAAAAAATACTCAAACAAACATGTGATTAGAACATTAACAAATGTCATGTGCTAACATCTGGAATTAAGATTACTACAGTAGAGAAAATGAAATGTCCCTAAAAAGTAAAGGCAAGCATTACATCTCCGAACTTGTTGTTCTACACAAGGAAATGTAAATCTCACCCAGAAAATTGATTTCATTGAAAGTTTTCAATGAATGTGAGGAAATAAGATGAGTCACTCTTTGTAGCTACTATCTCATTATAAAAGAAAATAAAAATTAAACTGCTATGTTTCTATCAAATATTTCATGAGCATATGAACTGACATTGGGATTTCTTTTTAAAAAAGTAACAGTGTTCAATGTCAAAAAATTTCACTAACAACATTTTACTGAAAATACAAAGTGTAATTTATGCTACGTTACAAAGAATGAATTTTTACTGGTTTGCAATTTAAAATCTCTGACCAGATAACTTTGTAACCAGAATATTTATGTTGTCAGTTAAATACACCTTTTCTTATATGACACATCTATAAATTCTTTCAGAATTAGCATGGCAGATAACATACAAAACAAGAAAAAGAAAAATCAATGAAGCTTGTCAAAAGAGAAAACTCAAAAAATGACAAGTTAATATTTTACACCTTGGAGACTTTTGTAATTTTGTTTTATGGATTAGTCTGTGGATCCTATGCCAATAAAGTTGTACCACCCAGACTCATCATCATAAAAGATGTCCAACTTGATAAGTAGAATCCTCAAGAAGAAACTGGGAAAGAAAACAATAGAGGGAGAGAGAGTATACTAGAGATATAAAAGAATCTCCCACAAAATGACAGAGCACATCATATCAATGTGAAATCATCCCTAAAAAAACTATGGGCAATATATTTGTAAACTTAAGTGTTCAATCCAAAAATAAAGATGCAACCTATAAAAAAAGGAAAAGGAATTTTTAAAAGGACAAATTTGGGGCCAAAATCGGCCGTTAGGGCATTTATATTAGTTTTCCATTGATTATTAATACTTCATAAAAAACAGTGGTTACATGAAAAAATATGCTTTGGGATTATAGTCTCACCTATCAATTTAAATGATTTTTTGAATATTTATGTACTTCAAAATATTTTATCAGTTTTTTTTAAAAAGCACAATTTGAACATAATAATGAAAAACTAAGAAATGTAAACACAAATATTTTGACCATATAAATTCCAAATAAAAGAGTGTACTCTTTTTTGATCAACTTAAATCCTATTTAATTACGGTTAACACAATCAGGAAAAAGAAATTCTCAAGACAAATATTATATAGGTCGTTGTTATATTATTTGCAAATATCTAAGATTTTATAGAATTTAGTCATTTTATGAGCATAAAGCCATCACAAATTATAATTTGTTATAAGATACCATAAATTTTGAAAGACCTCTATAACTCATATTAAGTCTATTTTTCTAGTTTAAAAAGCATATCAAAAATTACTTATAAAGTACATTTCTAAAATCATTTAAAATGTTATAAGCAATTTTTAAAATTTTAATTATTCAACTTTTAATAATTCATATAAAACACCTATAACACTTTATCAAGAAAAATTGATGTGCCAAAGCTAATATTTAAAAAATCGATATATTGGTTTAAAAAAATTTTAAAACAATGTTCTTCTGTTAGATTAGCCTACTTTAGACATGATTCTTTGAAACCAAGCAGTTGAAGGAAGTGGTGTTGCAATACTGCCCTTTTAATGAAAACTGCAGCAGTGAAAAGGTCACATAAATAATCTGCATGATACTATTCCATTATGAAATACAGTCTAAACCTAATACTGCCAAAAAGGGACAAAAAGTATGAAAGAAAAAGTATGCTGTCACCTGCAAAACATAGTATATTCTGGTTAAAAGTTGTTTCAAACAGCAGATGTCAGTCTAAAACAAATTATATTTATATCTAAATCTAAAACAAATATATGTGATATTTTGATAATAATTAATAAGGAAATTTACATATAATTGTAATTAATTTGAACATCCTTGACTTCAGTTTCAAGAACTGCATGACTGTGAAAGTTCATCTTATAAAAATCCACTTGATTAATTAAATTGAAAGCCCATAAAATTATTTAAAAATTACCTTTAGAATCAAATTCAAATTTTGATGTATATAAAATTTTTAGCTCTTGTATTTATACAGCCTACAATTAAAAAAAAAATCAGAGTAACAGACTTATCTGTGGATACAAATTAAAGTTTACAAAACAGATTTTAAAAAAAAAGAGAGAGTATATAAATATATGAGGGGATCTTCTTTTTCTACTGATATGACAGAATGTAACCATTTAATCATTAATAAGTAACAAGCAGCAGCCGGAATATGTTTTATGCTTCATTAAAACAACATTGAGGCCCATTACAGTGCACAGCAAATGGGGCTGGAAACCACCGCACACTCTGGCAAACCACATTCCCTTCTAACCTCGTTTGCTTGAAGCAGCTAGAGAGTGAATGGCAATATACTCTCAAGTAAGCCTTTATTAAGTATGAGAAATAAATTATATTAAGTGTTATTTTTTGAACCCAGAAATGAGGGGAAGGGTTGTTAAGATATCAAATTTACTAAAAAAATAATTATGTGAGAAATAAGTTGCTGTCACAAGAGAAACTTGCCAGACACTGCATTTGAGCAAGTTGTTATACACACCTTTGGAATCAATTTTGTGACACAGAGATTAGTCTGTGGTACTAAATCGCATAAGAGTAGATCTGAAAAAAACTAAAGAGTACGGAAATGTTTTCTTGAACAACATTACCATTACATTAGAGGTATTAAGGAGCCCTTATTATGTTTATAACTAGTAAGATACTGACATGATTCGATAGTTCAGGACATGGTACAAATTGCTTTTTTATAACTTGCCTCCATATCTCAGGTTTCTAATAAATACGATTTTACTTCATTAGATCCTCATGCCTGTGATTTTACCAAATTCAATTCTACAACTTGAAAATTACCTTGGAAATTTGTGGGAAGCCACAGAAAGTTCCTCAGAAACAGACACATATTAAATATTAATTATAACGATGACTGTCATTTTTATAGTGATTATGTCATTATTTAGGAATGCTAATTAAGACATAAAATGGCTTCTTAATTGCAAACGCATTCTGAAGAAATATATATTTGTACTTGTGTGTTTAATAGCAAATCCAGCGTGGGGACCAGACCATAACAGACGCAGTTCTATTTTCTAAAATGCTGACATTTGAGCAAATGTTCCCATGGAATGTTTGTCTGATTCGTGGACTGACATTTCCTCTTTGTAACTTGCTTAACTAAGAAGGAGACATGCAGGCCAAACTCTACAGTACCCTCAGGCAGCAGGCCATTACTTGCCGCTGCAACTTGTGTATGGTTTCTCTTTTACTTCCCTCTTTCCCTACCGCCCCTCAGCCCTTAGCTGTCTCTTTATTTTGACATGCATATTATCTTAGCTGATTTCTATCATCTTACAGGAGTGGATGACATACCTTAAAAGATTAAGCCTTCCCACCTGGGATTTGTCCAGAAAGTCAGTGTATTATAGCTTCTCATAGCCTTCTTCATTCTCCTATATTCTTGTGTTATCAATAGTGGCTTTCTTTCTTATTTTATGTTTAACTACAGGACACAGGCAGCTACGTTGATAGAAGTCAGTTTATACTGTCATTCATCTTTCATTGTAAGAACAAGGTTGACTTCCGCTGTCTGTAACACTTTGCTGCCATCTATGTGTAGAAAAGAGCACAACACTCTTCCATGCACCAGAAACCACCCGTGTTCCAAAAAGAATCATGGCTCTAATCTAGACAGATGACAAGTGAAGCTTCAGGAATAATTTGCCTCCCCACAGAAATGCCGAAGCTTACCAGGAATTTCTAAAAAAAACTTTCTAACCCTGAAATAGTGAGGATGCATTGTTTAACATAAACCAAAGCCAACAGTTTTTTCAGTAATGCTGTTGATAAATTATAGCTAATATGGAAAATCTACAGTTATGTTTAGAAAAGAAACACTCAAAGGTGAAGTTTTAAGTCACTTAAATAATTACAATGAAAGGAGTTAATTTTTGCAAAAGTGTAATCTAAATACTATTTCCAAACAATCTGATGAAAAAAAGATAACTTAGCCAAAAAAATTTCATATTTAATACAAAGCAAATATAAAGCAATCCAATAAAAAGGTATTTATTCACATCATTTAAATTACCAATAACTCAAATACTGTGATCTAATAATTAACCACTCTTTGTCAAACACTCAAAAATTATTTTCTAGAGAAGACAGAGAAATACATCAGAATAGCGAAGAGCCTCTCAACCTCCCCCTCAGTAGTGCTTATGTTGTTTCTGAATTGTCCTGACAAATGTTAGTTCAAAAAAAACAAACAAAATCACTCCAGTGTAAGCCAAGTGGGAAACATAAGCAAAACAAACAAACAAGACTTTCCTCTACTAAACAATTTAACAATACACAGTTAAGGTAAAAACTGATATTTCTAATCAGGAGTAATGATGTTTTAATAGTCCTGAAGAATGTTCCTTAACTGTTTGTCAATGCTATTGATTTCTAAAAGACATTTTACTGTTAAAACAAAAACAAAAACAAAACTGGTACAAATATGTAACCATATGGGGGTAGGAGTAGAAAGGAAACTCAGGAAAAGGTTCTACCCTGATTTACCAAACAGAATGAAAAGCTGACCCTGACTGCCTTGCCTCTGCCAGCCTGACATTTATAATTACTGCATAACTACTATCGACAAATATCTGCCATCTGGATACACTACATTTTAATCATCAACACATTTTAATCATCAACATTAAAATCATAGGGAACTTCAGCAATGATCATCGTTAAACTTTTTAAAGTAATTTTTGGTCTAAGTTATTCTAATGACAAACTTAACAGAGTTTAGAAAGCCAAACCAAGCCATTTTGCATATTTATCTGTAAATAAAACAAATTTAAATTCTTCGTGGCTGATTTTTTTATTAATATTCATAAACAATGCACCTATTAAGTGAATGTTACTAAAGAAAGTAACATAATGAAGCTTACTAATCTTTCATGTTCGACATTTTTCAAAAAATGGAGATCTAAATTAGGGTTATTTTCTTACAATTTGTTTCTCTTTGGCACGGGTAAGGTATCCAATACTTTATCCAATACTTTTTAAAGTCGAAATTAACAAAAAAGATATTATGCATTAAGCTTTTTGAAATTGAAAAGGTTTCATTTTATTTTACTCTACCAGTTTTAAGGATCTAACTTTAACAAAGAGAATTTTATAATCTGCACTAGTATTAAAAGAATATAGTAAGAATCATATTTGATACCAACCCATATGAGGTGTTTAAAAGAGCAGTTAAGTTTAAATTCTTACATTTATACACAAGTGTTTTGTGGGTTTTGGGTGGGGGACTACAGATACATTTAACTATGATATTAAACAAAGCATAATCTATATCTACATCTTAATTTATACAAATTATATATTCCAATCTAATTGGGAATCCAAAAAGTTTTCATCATTAAAAATCCAAAGCAAATGTTTCATTCATAGAACCTATGCTGTTTACTATTTGTATTTATAAATACATCTAGAAGTTGATACTAAGATTTAACTATTTGCATTAATTTTAGCTTAATTGTTGCAAACCTAAAATAATATTTAAGACTTTAATAAGTGCATTAAGAGTGAAACACCCGACAAACATATCTTTGTGTGGTCCACTAATTATAAGCAAAATTCCAAATGTTATTAGCTGTTATCAAAATTACAATACCACCTAGATCTAATAAAACAGAACAATCTGTTTGAACAGGGAGAGGAGAACTTTCATAGAGTGTTCTCTCTCATATAAATTCTTAATGGACTATAAAGGACTTTTTAAGTGGTTTTAGATTTGAATTCAATTGCTCAAATCCGTAACAGGCTTCCAGAAAGAATTTGAGCCAGATGACACACAGGGACCCACAAGCATTATAAAGTCCTGCTCTACCCTCATGAATGTAAGATAAAAAATGCTAAACTTCTTTCTAAGAACCATAGAAACTGATGAGTCATATTTACATTAGTGGATTTAATGCACTGTAAGCATAAATGTTAAATTATATAATGATAAGGTTTTGTACTACAATTTCCTTGTAACAACAAAAGTTGTTAAACCAAACTTATTAAATATCATGGGGACTGTGCCCACACAGGTGATGAAACACAGAATCAATCAGAAAGGAACAGAGGCTTAAAGAACAAAAACAAGCAAAACCACCATTTTACTTGACCGTAGAGGTTTCTATCACCAAAGCTATCTGTCTATGGAGAGTAAAAGCATCCACTAGTTGCTCCATTCATCCTGCTAAATTGACTTGTAAGAGAAAGCTAATTTTTCCAGAAACAGACACACTGTGGTATGCACGGGTATTAGATCTAATAGCAAACATAACCTTATTAGTACTCAGATTCTCAAAGTTGCACTCACTACTCTTTACCAAGAAAGCCTTCTGCCCATAAGCTACCTTCATAATTTCAGTATTAATAACTTGCTAACAACAAGTTATGATTTTATGCTGCTCTGAGCACACTCAAGAATTACATATAAAAAAGAATTACATATTAGAATATAAGAACTGATTTTAAGCCTCATAAAATATATAAGCCTGTATCAGTTTATCTGCTAACAAAAGAAGTTCTCTTCAGAGACCAAACAAGGAGTTAGAATTTGTGTATACTCGTATATGGACAAAAATACATTTACGTATTAAAAAGGAAATATTTATTTTTTAAATCTTAGGAAATAGGTTAATTGATATTATAATAGTCAAATAACTGACTGGCAATTAATTTTTTTAAAGTACCCAAATAGGAACAAATTATTCATTTTGGTTATCAAGTTATTGATTCTTCTTATTCTTCTAAGTAAAAAATATCATTAGCTTCCTATAGCTTTTAGAGAAACTTACTTACACACCAGCACAGTATAGGCACTCGATATAAAAATTTTTATTGAACTATCCTAGCCAAAAAGATCGTAATTATTTCTGCTGACTTAGTACTATAGATTTCTATTTCCCTTCTATACTAATTTTATTTTAGTATTACTTACGTGCTAACATTTCACCCGCATTGTTGTATTTAGTGTTCTTCTTTGCTATCCAAACACTATTCATGTGGTATTAATTACAACCAGTTTCCTCCATCAAGGGAAAAAACAATGCTTTTAACTCAAACCAATTGGATCAAAACTTTGTTTCACTGTAATAAGTAGTGGGAATAAGAAGAGAGGTGAAACTTCAAACATCAGAGTTTTATGTTCTCTTCCCCTGATACTTCAGTGACACCTTCCCCACCTCAGTCTTCTTAGATTAGCTGTATGACAAGAATATGAAGTGGCGTCAGTCCTCGGTCCCAGCCTAGACAGTCGGCCCTGCTGCTCATCAAATGGAAGTCCCAAGCTGCGTTTTGTAAAATAAGGGCTAGAGCTGGCTCATCGCCAAGATCACTTCCACCTCAAAATACTATGGCCCATTTCATAAAAATCAAAGGGCCCAAAACATCACTTTCCTCTTTATAACATGGCATAACGAGTTAACATTTCAGTGGCAGGTACTACAGGCATTTCAGTGAGGAAAATATTCTTACTTACAGTTTCAAACAACTGGTATGGCAAAAGGCAAGTCTGTATCATAGGCAGATGAAACAATGCATGATATGTCCATTCCCTGTGTTACGTTAGTGGACTAGTTTCTCTGAATAATTTGCCTCATGTTAAACCTAAATTATGATAGGGAGCACACTGGGATTGGAAGTAGGGAAGGAGAGTAGCCAATTTGCATTTTCTGGCCCCTCTCTCTTGTTCCTACCACATTTATTTCATAGCTTTCCCCCTCAGGATGGACTGTGCCACCATTCCCAGAAGTTACTAGTAAACAGCATGGTCAGGAGGGCCTTGCTGAGAAGCTGACATTTGAGTAAAGGTTGAGGAATGAGCAGGTAGGTGTCTAGGAAAGAGTATCATAATCAAAAGTAAGTGCAAAGGCCCATAGGTAGAAGCATGTCATAAGGATTCTCAACCTAAGGTAGGTGCTCATTTTAGATTAGTAAATGAGGCTTAAAAATTCTGAGCACTCTGCCAAAGTCACATACCTAACACATACCACAGCCATGTCTGAAGCCAGGGAAAACACCAAGGCCCAGGGTCTAGGGTAGGCCTGGATCTAAAGTTTCAGAATGTGTCCTGGGAATTCCATCTCCATCCCTGATTTGATAACTCTTGTCTGTATCACAGTACCTCATGAAAACCGTCCTCCCTTCTGCCCCATGACAGTCATCTACAGGTTTCCCCCACTATCCAAAAAAGTAGACCATCTAGGAAAACTTTCATAAGCCAAAATGGCATAAAGCAAAGAAACATTTACGATCAATTTATATGATATTTTTGAGCATTCCCAGACCCAAAAAATAACTTCCCTTAGGCTTTCCTGATACTTTAGGATACATCCTGCTTTACAGATGCACAAAAGTCAAGATAAAGCACAGACACTCATAATCACTTTTCAAAGCAATGTTGTCTTGATCCTGAGATGCTGAATGTAGCTCCTGGGGAAGAAGTCTGATGCGGCCACTCTCGCTGCTCAGGGTGCATGCTGCCTCACTGTAAAACAGGCGCTGAACACTATTCTTGCTATGCACCTATTTTCATAAAAGTGAAAATTTTCTTCAGATTTCTTTTGATTGGTGATAACAGGTGCTAATACAGGTCTTTCATAAAAGCAGAGTGCTATTAATGGGATCTTCCAAAAGTGGGGCTTGGAGGATGAGTTGTTCCAACTCTAACAATGATGTGCATTTGTGAGCCTCCTCCTGCATCACTGTGCTGGCACTGGGGCCTGATAAAAGGCAGCATGCAGAAGAAGCACTGAATAGCTATAGTCCACACAGTCTAATGAAATATAACACACAGTTGTGTGGGCATGGAGCTCGACCCTCACCCACATTTAAGGATGCTGTTACAGTTCCCTTCCTGACAGCAATAGTCATGCCCCTGCCTACTCCTTATTTTCTTGCTCTGCTCACACCTCCTTGTCAGCCTCCCCAAGATCCCGATCCCGCCCCCAAAAAGGGAATGACTGATAAAAGACACAGAAGAACAGCACTCTCTGCCATTTGCTCTGAGTTTTTAATACGCCACACTTTACCCTTGCTATGATTGCACAGCAAAGGGCCACACTGCTGCAATTTTATTTTGTTCTATAACTGGGTTAGTCAGGCAGTAACCAGATGTTCAACATAGGCACCTGCCTTTTCCTACCATAAGGCAATTCTTCAATACATTTAGCTGCCTCTCTCCCTCCCCTCAATGAAAGAAGCCACAATAGGTTTAGGCTTCCTAGAGATAAATATGGGGGTCAGCTCTTTAGCTATAAATTTCAACTCCCAGGACCAGCCAGGAAAAAGCTACTGGAGATGATAGTCTTTACCTTGGTTAATTAAATTGTTCAGTCCTCTTCCCAAGGGCCACTTGTCTAATTCCCATGTCTCTTTTTTATTCCCAACTTCATTCCCTGGCCTGGTTTTTCTCTCATCTCTCCGGGATTCTAACTTGGTACCTGCCACTACACTAGACATTTGGCTCATAGTCAACTCTGCTTCTTGCCTAGCTTCCTGGGCTGGGAGTCCCACAATAAGGACAATTTAGATTCAGCCCTTTCCTGCGTCCATGCCCACAATCGCTGACTGGTCCCACACAACCAGACAAGAAAATCCTACTCCCACTCCTGATCCCACTCACTCAGCCATGCCCCAGTTTACCTTCTGGGCACTCAGGCCTCCCAGGTGTCATGAAACAAAATTAAACAAACAGCTTACAGAGAATTGAAAAGAAAAATAATAAAGGTCATCAAAGGGTCAGAAAATTAATGAAAAGCATGGAGTTGTTCAATTTGCATAAGATAAAATGAAAGAAGTAGATAAAATTAAAGATATTTTTCTTGGATAAGAAAATTAAAGACTTACTAATGGCCTTTAACACTGAAAATCCTTCTCAAAACCGAAAAGAGAAAACAACTTTCTATCTACTGACATCACAAGGAAAAAAAAAAATAAACTTAAGAAACTTAGGTATGTGGGAAAAGAAAAACTTAAGGTGAGAACTATTTTACATTACAATTGTAATCATTTCCTTGAATGGTCTTTAAAATAAATTATAGAAAACAAATATCTGAGTTCCAATCTTGGATTGGCCAGCAATTAGATGCGTGACTTTGAGTAGATAATTTCATTTATAAATGAAAATCATATGAAGTCATTTCTGAAGTTCCTTTTAACTGTAACATTCCATGACTGCATATTTTTCATTTCTTTGGGAAAAAAAAATAAAGGCTATTCCAACATAACACTGTGAGACAAAAGGGAGTAATATTGGACTAGATTTACTGTAGGAAGATTTCATCCAACACTATGGTTTCAAGAATGACATGAGATTGCCAAAGAAGCTTGAGGAATGGTGGAAAAATCCAAAATCATGACAGTAATGCACACTGAACGGATAAGAAATTGAAGACACAAATTATTGAAAAACTATTATTTACACAGTTAAAAAGGAAGAACAAAAAAGCATGCTCTTGAAACATTTTCCCCATGAAAATGGGCAGGGCTAAATATTGGATAATTTGTTCCTACTTGGATGATGTCATCATGCTAGATTTAACTACTTTTAATAACTAGTACATTTCCGTCATCTCTCACTTTCTCCCACATAAGATCAAATCAGCCTCTCAATGACCCACACTTCATGAGTCATAATTTTTCTGTTTATGATTCAGAAAAATGTCTTCAGTCAGTATTTCCCAGACTGCTGTGGGTTTATTCCAAGAACCAATTTCATCTTCATTGGTTTCCTACAGGAAACCAGACCAACTTCCTATTATTTTATTTTCCTTACTTTTAGCATACCATAGCCCACAGCAAATTAACTGGAAGTGAGAGTGATAGAAGACTTTATCCTGCACAAAGAGAAGCCAACATAAACAACACCCAGTCTAGAAGTCACAGATTCAAAATTAAATATAAAATGTGCTAATATTAGAGCCTTCCTTAAAAAAAGCTCCAAGCCAAATAATAAAAATGTATTTTAATTAACCTAACTTCAAATATTCCACTGTCAGAAAGAAGTTTTGTTTAAGAACTACTGTCTAAGAATACAATAAATCCTACAAAGCTGGCTAACACTGAGAAATCAATTATAAAAATGTATGTATGTACGTATGTATGTATGTATTCATGCATGCATGCTTATATGTATTTTCCTTCCTAATCCCCTAACAAGCTGCTAGGAGAACAGGCAGACAACTGAAGACCAACACACAGAGCCTTGGAGTGGTAAGGGAACAGAGCAACATCGCCCTAGCAACATGGCCATCTGTCATCCCCAGCTGCCCTCACTCCAGCCCCTGCCCCACAGCCACTCTTTCCATGATTAAGAATCAAGCTGACCCAGGGCGCCTGGGTGGCTCAGTGGGTTAAAGCCTCTGCCTTCGGCTCGGGTCATGATCTCAGGGTCCTGGGATTGAGCCCTGCATCCGGCCTCTCCGCTCAGCGGGGAGCCTGCTTCTCTCTCTCTCTACCTGCCTCTCTGCCTACTTATGATCTGTCTGTCAAATAAAATAAAATCTTAAAAAAAAAAAAAAAAAAGAATCAAGCTGACCCTAGATCACAGCAGAAATAGTGGCATGGAACATGGATTTTTAAAGGACATTCTAGCAGTGGTTTGTACTCATACTATTCCTCTAAAATACTAGTATTTCTCATGGACTACACAGAAAAAGATTTGTGAATGGGAAGAATTTTGGTAAAAACATATATCAGATTCTCCTTAGACTCTTTCCATTCTCATCATTCCTGATAACAGGTATAGTTTCAGGCTTTAAAAGCTCACTAGGTCACCAACTGGTAAGGAGCAGGATAATTTTATATCAAAACAAAAGCTGACACATTTAAAAAATGCCTAAGAAGAATGCATTTAAGGCACATATTAAATATGGGTAAACCAAGGGACTCGAAACATTAGAGCAATGGTTCTCCAAGTGAAATTCCCAGACCAGAGTCAGCAATACCTGAACATGTCCTAAAAATTAAGTTCTCACCCCATTCTAGACCTAATAAATCAGAAATTCTGGGGAATGGCCCTGCAACCTGCAGCGGATGCTAAAGTGAGCCTTATCTATCATATTCTCTTTCTTCCCTCTTATACCAGGAAACTCTAGAATAGAATCTACTCAATTTGCATTTCCCTCATAAACCCTCAACTTCTAAGTCCTCTGCACCCTAACTAATTCTTCTATCATATGCTAAAATGCTCTTTTTAGGAGTATCTAGCACTGCTGATATTCCCTCCTGCTTAAAATGGCATGATTTTTTTTTTTTTACTTCTGTGAGACCATTCCACTCTCTTGCCTGTCCATCTCCTACCTTCCTGTCATCAGTGACTACTCTTCCTCCCATTCTAAATGCACTCACGTCCCCTAGGTTCAAGCTTTAGTCCTCTATTCTTCTTTCTCTATCTTCTTCCTTGCTATCTCAAGATTCCCAGAGCTGATTTTACATCTTTGTACCCCAAATCTCTCCCAAATCTCACAACACACTTTAAACTACCTTATGACCTGCTTCCCCTGACTGCACTTCAAGTCCTGCCAGTAGAATATATCCAAGAGAGAATTTTTCATTTACCCTGCCTGACTCCAACAGTCCCTCCTTGAATGCTTACTTCTACTACATACCATTACTTTTCTGTCCCCTGGGTACTGAATTGCTTTCCCTCTTCCCTGGCTCCCATATCTTATCAGCAGAGAGGTCAGCCCGACCAGGCACCCCATGTCATCCACCCCATTCCCACCATCTTCCAACAGCTTCCAATATGTCTACTGCTAGACTTACTTAACCTGTAAAACTCATCTCTAAATCTGTTTTCCCCATATTCAAAAATATACAGAGGCTGTCCAAAGGTAGCCCAACTTCCTACACAGCCATACATCACATTTCTCTTCAACGGCTTTTTTGCTCAGTTAATTTAGAATGCTTTCATGTTATAGACATAACCCAAGTTTTCTCACTTTTCATGGGCCTTACATCACTACCTTCATTTCAACTACAAGTTCCCACTAAATATGTCTGCAAAGTTCTTCCATAAAACCCCTCTTTTATACCATGATAATCCCCTCACACTGACGTTCTCTCACCATTCTCTAAAGACTCAAAGATATTAACGTCAGCCTCTGTCACAAGCCACAGTCACCCCTACACCACTTTAGAACCTCCACAACAGAAGTGGGTTTCATACATCTTAGTGTCCTCCATTCCATCATAAATGCAAATATTTGTTGAAGGGCTAAATGATCTTACAAGTCAAAATTAATATTCAATTAAGCACCATTCTGGCCAATTAACTGGCCTTCAGGAGAAGCAGGCAAAACACAATAAAAACAGACAAACTTCACATACATAGCAACTTAGAATGAAATGACTTGGTTTCCTAAGCTTTCTATACTTACAGTGCAACCACTCTAGAATGATACAAAGGAATAGGTTCATTTCAAGTAAGAAAAGTACAACAGACTTTTTGAACTAAAAGTTTTTGGAAAAAGGAGAAGACTGGTTCATTTAACACTAAAATGACAGGAGAGGGGGGACCTTCTATAAATAAATCTTCATAAAATTTCCTACATCTTCCCACCATGCCAGTTTATAGGTCCAGGGGTGATAAACTATCTACAATCACAAAGGAAAGCTCTTAATCTAAAGGAAACTGTGTAACAGAGCATTCATAACAAAACATTCTAATTTTGCCTGGAAAATACTCTTACACTGGCCAAAAAGGCCAAGAAGCAACTAGATAAATTATAATGTGGAAGATGGACTGATTGCTCCAGTTAGTGATAAACAGTCTTCACACCTGGAGTAATAAAGACAGCAACTACTTCTCCACAGAAAACAGGTGGTTATCTCTCCCGGCATAGTATGCATAAGATATCCTTTAAAAATGAGAAAAGATATTCAGAATCATTTAGAAAAACAGCTCTGCTCTAACTGAAAGATGCTGATAACTTTCACAGCCCAAAAGTTAACACTGGATACTAAACAGAATCATCAGAGATTAAGAAAGGGGAAAATTTTTTTCTGAGACAGCACAATAAAGAAGTAACTTTATTGATATGTAGCTATCCTTCAAGGATAACATTTTAGAGAAAAATATAAATTATGAGGATTTATATACTATTTTTAAATTTAATATTAACAAGACTGGGTAACCCCTACGTTTCTCTCACTATATTCCACACTTGGTTTCATCTTACTTAGTTTATATTTTCTCCCTTAAACTAGCAGAGATATTAAACAGGCATATAGATTCCATTCTTTCTAAAGTTGGGGATATAGAGGAATACAAATCACCTTAAGTATTTCTGAAATAACACTGCTGAATTTGTTCATTAAAAAGCAAAATTAAAAAAAAAAGTTAATAGATTCTCTGGACTTTTTTTTTTTGGCAGGATGACAAGGGGCTCTTTTAACTTCGAGTTATTTGCTTTTATTTCTCAGCTCCACTATTGTGACTGAATAAGTATCTAAATAGAGCTCATATCATTCCTGGCTTCAGATTTCACTAACTCAAGAGGACACTGGGATACAGCAACAAAAATGGAAATTTGAATTAAGCAGATTGCTAGAGCCTTAGGCATGGGCTTCTCAGGTTTACTGTGATTTGTTCCAGAAAGAAAAACTAAAGAGAGGTAAGTAGACTACCAGAGAATCTGAATTTATCTCAGAAAGAAATCAACATTAGTTGTATCATACTGAGGAGACAAGAAGCTAAAAACTGCTTTTCTTCCCATGATTTTACTACTTACAATAAAAAGTTAACTTGGTTAATTTTAACATATTATTGAACTAAAAAATATTATTTTCTTGGCCAGTAATATAACCACTACCAAAAATTAATATTAAAATAGTAGTTTTATTGCATTACATTTTCCACCATTTTAACAAAACACTTCATTCACAATGGGATTTGAAATGGCAGAAAGCAGACTACAAGATCAACCCAAAATAAATGAATACTGCTATTTTAATGTTAGCAGTAGATTTTATGTTGCTCAGTAACAGAGAATACACTTTTAAAAAGTATAGTATTTCTATTAAATTCGTTTATTAAACTTGAAGACTAGGAGTAGTGCCTGCATTAGGAAACAGCAACAACAACAACAACAACAAAAGGAACAGAAAAAAGTAAAATACGGAACAACTCAGGAACACAGCCAGAGAAATCTATCTGTAAAAATGGCTTACTTTAACATGGCTCTGGGCTCCAAGGTTGTAGATCTCTGTAGGCTTTACTTCATTAATGATCTTCACAAGGCAGGTACTGTCAGTGAGATCACCATAGTGCAACTTCATGTCTACAATTCAAAAGCATATCATTAGATAGAAGAAAAAATAAGCCAATTTTTAAAAAAATATCAAAATTGAAAGGTATGTTCTGAAAGTCTGAAAACCAGACTGGTTTCAGAGCAGCAGAATATAACTGTCATCTTTAAAGAAACTAAATGGTAGAAAGATACTCACATGTGTAAAATTTGTAAAAAATGTGTAAGATTTGTAAAAACTCAAATGAACTTTTAAAAAAATCTTATCAAGACAATGTTATACAATTAACATATCATATGGTTCCCAGGTAGTTTGTAAGATATGTTACATAGGAGTGAGATTCAGACAAAGAAAATCTCACAAAAATGAACACATTGTCTAAAGAATTCTGTAAGACACTGGTAATAGTGAACCAGATACTTTTATCTAGCAATTTTTAAGAACTTCATAGACATCAATCCTTAAGCCATCCATAAAACGCCTGATGTAGAGACATTAATTGTTTAGGACAACTAGCCAGCCTATTCTAACCCTAAATCACAGCATAGCCTTAATGACTTCACTAAATATGACCCATGTAGATGGGTGATTTGCTAGCTTGATATATTTGTGATTTTTACATAATAATGATCTATGTGTCTAGATCCAATGGTATGACCATTCTGTACTTTGCACAAAAATGATAATTTTCAAGGAGGATGTACTGAGTAGCCTAAATATTAAGGTAAAAAGCCTTTAGTGGAAACAACTAACTAGGTTATATTCCTGATGATATCACTACCTATACAAGTAAACACAAAATTGAAAATATTTGGTGTTCTGAAATGAATACAAAATCATTAATGCTTTACATGCAGACTGAATTATCCTTGCTAGCTAGAAAACTGGGACAAGAAAAGAAGGATGAACTCGGGAGTTAAAAACCCAGTGTCCTGGTCCTACCTCTGTCTTTTACATGGTATGTCTTTTACATGGTATGTCAATAAAGTTACCACCTCTCTCTGCCTCTATTTCCTCATCTGTAAAATGGTTTCATTCACAAGGTTAGGAGCTGCTATAAAAGGCAAATGAGAACACACTATGACTGGGCTGGTTACATTCAGGCAACTTTATTAACAAAAATAACATGCAACTGCAAATACTGACAGTGATCTGTAAAGCAATTAAATATAGTTTTAATTGCCACCTGTTTTTGGATCTGTCTTCACAAATTATTTTAAAAATTAAATAAATGTACACAGATCACTTAGCTTGATTACATTATACCAAACATAAAAAGCAAAGGAGTGCTGTGAATATGGACCTGATCTTACTGGAGGGGATAAGGACACCTGGAGAAAGGTGATCAAAGGCATGTCTACTCTTGGTTTCGTGAGCAGCATCACCTGACCAATATCCTGTAACAGCCTAACCAAGATGACACTGTGGCCCAGGGGCAGCAAGCAATGGAAGGGTTTTCAAAGCATACAGATGGCATTTAATGCAGGCAATTCATGGGTAAATAATTGCAATTTGATGGGCTTTGGACATTTGAAAACAACTTATCATAATATAGGAAGCTACAGAAAGAAATTTTAGAAAAAAAAATTACTTACTTCCTTCAATATGAGCCTGGGGGTTCTTATACAGATGTTCAATTCGACCTGTATTAAATGAACTGGATCGCCGCACAATTCCATGGACCTACAATGTGGAAAGATAAAAAATTACAAATGTGCAATGAGGATTAATAAGCAATTCAGAGGTTCTTTGTTAATGCTTACCTTGTGAAAAATAACTATAAGTCTATAACTTACAAACTTTAAATTATTTTTAAATTTAAATTATTTTATCTTTAAATTATTAAAAATAGTTCCACTGCTTACTTTCTTCCCAACCACTGCCCACCAGCCACCAGCATTGTATCTCCATTTCTCTGCAGTGTTTTCACTGCCAATCTCAAAAAAAGTAATTAGATAATTATGTGACTTCTCAGCAAATGCTTAGTTACAGATACTCAAATGTCTCCTTTTCCAAACACACATACACACTTAGAGCCCTGCTGCTGACAAAATATCTCTTCAGTTTGAAACTGAAGACAGACCACGTAAGGCCATATCATATCGGTAAAAACTGCCTTGCAGCCTCTGTAACACAAAGCATGAGGCCAAGAGGCTGTGATGCCACCACATCCTCCCAGTGTCCTCAGAGATTTGCATCGTGCACCTATTACATATATATAAATATACCTGTGTCCACAAATATAAATAGACAGCAGCTGCTATTATCCAGCTTTGTTGAAAAGAAATAGCATAGATTAGGGACAAGATTTATATTCTACTAGATTTAAGACATAAAGAAAACTCAAATGAAGAAAGGATTTTTTACTTTTTTAAATTTTTATCTTTAGCTTAACCATGATTTGTGTGAGGGGGAAGAAAGTCCTTGGAACAAGAATGCATACCTGTCTGATACCAAAGAAAAGACTATTTGTGTCGGATACATAAGAGAAATTGTTCAAGACCTGGTCTCACTTCCTTCTAATGTCAAGATCACTCCCTTTGTGTTGCCAATGCTAATACAAGCTTATGTCACCAGCTGCCCAATTTCCAGTTCTACTGGTGGCAGTTTTAATCCTTCGCTTATTTTAAAAGTGTTCCTTCGTATGTTGGGCAGTTTCATTTGCAGCTGAATACACTTCTATATTTTAACTCAATCGTTTTCTGTCTGTTTCAAACCAAAATTAATCCTTGGCATGACTCAAATATTCCAGATGGGGGGGTGGGGTAAGGTGTGGAATTATAAGCACATAAGACTTTCTTTCAAATAGAAAGACATGTCATCGTCATTTTATATGGCATACATGAGAAATTAACTTCTGCAAAGGATACAACACAACCACAATTAATAATTCTTTTGGTTAGTAGCTTTAGCCAAAGAGAAAAGCACTCATCCACACTATTTTCCAAAAGAACTAAGCCCAAGAAAATGTGGTAAAATGAAAATATTTTTAAGAAGGGAACATCACAAACCGTTGACTAAAATTTTAGGAGGCAAACTGTAAAACCTAGGGAACGTTAAATTGAGATTTGGGTATACATCTCCATTTCTTAATTTAGAAGTAGATAAAATAACACATCAAGCCATGAATTTATTCTACTTCACAGTCTCCAATTTTTTAAGTTGTTATTTAATTGTAAAGTTGAACTGCTCTACGAACAATAATTTTGTTTAACAAATAATTTTAACAAATAATTTTTTGTTTAATAAAAACCAAGTTCACATATATACTCACATATGGCAAACTGTGTGTTTGCCACCATATTTTTTCTGAAATATAGCTTTCTCAGATGTAAGTAGAGCTTTAGTTCATTGGACATAAAATAATCTCTATGTTGTAAAAACAGATCATTTAATTATAACAATGAAAATAATAATAATAACATGATTAGTCTATCTTTTCACATAATTGCTGGATTCTGGTTAAGTCACATATTCCAACATCCTGAAACAAAGAGAAACTCCATATACATACACCTTGCATATAAACATAAAAGGCTCTGGTGGAAATATTAAATGATATTGACAGATTCAATAGAAGATCAGACAACTACACAAAGTCACAGCAAATAAATAACATAGGACTTTTTGTCACAATTATAACCAAAAGCATTAAGCACTAGGGTTTTTTTTTAATATGAAAAAATGTGTTTTAATTTCCCCTCACTCCCAACTTTTGGTATGTGTATACAGGGAAAGAAAGACCTGCCAAATGCTTAATCCATGACAGCAAGTATTATTCTAAGAACTAATGAAAGCTGAGTCTGTCTGCTTCAGAGACAGGTGAAATACAAACTTTAAGACAAGCCAAAATGTGTGCAAACTGGATAATCTAGTTAAGAATTTGAGATTAGCAGCTTTCTCTTTACAGAAGGGATGTATGTAAGGTTATTGTTTGTTTTTATAAGGATTTGGGGGGAAAAGGAGATGAAGAGTTAGGAAACCAAAGCGAAAAGATAAATGAGCTGAATATGACTCCATATAAACTTAATCAAAATCACTATTATGTTGCAGCTGTTCAAAAACTAAATGTAATTCTGAAAAACTGAGGTCTTAAACAGAAAGGAGTATTTTGACAAACAAATTTCATGTTCAATTTAACTAAGTGATGAAAGTAAAATTTCAAGTTATCTCAACGTCAGAACAAAGTTAGTCTGTCTCTAAAACCTAGAGTCAGATTAGGCAATATAACAGAGAAATGCTTGCTCATTTGTTTGTTCACTTTTTATTACAATCATGAAAACAGAAAATTCTTACCACTGGATTTCACATCCTTTGGTATCTGTTTGTTATTTCAATCAAGAAAGCAGAAAATTACTACCACTAGATTTCAAATTCTTCAATGTCTAGAATTCTCTTGGAGGCAAGGATAACTCCCCAGGGATGTTTAATAGCACTTGCCTTTTGAAAAGTGCAAGTTATATAGGTAACATGAATAGCTAACATGTTCACGGCAATGACCACATGCCAGACACTGCTCTTCACAGACATTAAATCATTTATCCTCACAACACCCTTCCTTATATTACACGTATTCTACAGGTGAGGACACTGCCTGAGATTCATCACACAACCAGTGGAAGTTGTCAAGCTAAAGTGTACACATGGTCGATCCTACCAACACTCAGTATCTTCTCAAAATGAAATCCATAAAAACAAACTGGATCCTTCTGCCTTTTTTCACCAAGGCTTCTAGAAACCCAGAAAAAGTATTTTACAGATTCTCACAGATCATGAATGGTTGAATAGGAACTCCATGTTCTAACAAATAATCTCCCACAGATAACAACTGGACAATCCTTATATGTCATTTCCTTCCTGTGCTCCTCATACTCCCTGGTCATAATTCCTCTTAGAAGGAAAACCCACTATTTATCTATTCTTTATTTTAATTTCTGATATGCTGTGCTGTATTTGTTGCCACATTACATAATACAAATATTTCATTTATTTCCAAACAAATTTTTCCTTTTAAAAGATTTGATTTTGTCTTTTGTTTTTCTAGTTTCTCTGTTTTTTGGGTACAAAAGTATATGTTGTTGTCTTATCTGCTAACAGTGATGCTAGGAAGGCACCTGAAAGTTTTATCAGAGTTTCACTTCTATCGATGTTCCTGTCCCCTCACACCCAGAAGGAATGCGCACAGAGCTAAGATCCTAGGAAATATAATAGGTCTGCCTTTCACTAATGCTAATTAAAAAACTGGACCAAGAAGCCTTTTATGAAATCTGTATCCCTAGGGCTGTCAGCATCAAGTACTGGGTCACCATGTCACTCTTATATCAACTAAAGCCCCACAAATCCCAGAGAGCTTCTCTGGACTGTTTTCCATGTACTGTCTCACCTAATCTTCAAGACAATGTAAGGAAACAGGTACTTTTATCAACCCATTTTACTTGAGACACCAAGTCTCAGGAAGGCCTAGTGACTTGCCCATGACTACATAGCCAGCGGGGTGGCAAATGAGGATTAGAACACAGGCTATCTGGCACCCAGGCCTAAGGGCCTCCTTGCCACAGTGAGCTAGATGGCCTCTTCCACTTCCCTTGCTCTGAAGCTGGCTGATGGGGCTTAAGGGAGAATTATGCTTTGCACTTCAACAACTGTAGAATTAAATACTCAAAGTTTTAAAGGGTGTTTTTTTTTTTTTAAGATTTTATTTATTTATTTGAGTGAAAGAGACACAGAGAGCACAAACAGGAGGAGAGGCAGAGGAAGAAGCTGACTCCCTGCTGAGCCCGGAGCCCAACGCAGGGCTTGATCCCAGGACCCTGGGATCATGGCCTGAGCCTAAGGCAGAGGCCTAACCATCTGAGCCACTGAGGCAACCCTAAAGGGCGATTTTTTAAATAAAACCTGATAATTCTTAGTTTCCCTCTTCATGAGATGACACCTATATTCTATAAATAGTAAGTGTTAGATTCATTCTCTTTGCACTCTCTTTAATAATTAATGTTAAGTACAATTAAAAAAAGAAGCAACACTAAAAACTATAACTTTAAACCTTTAAACAGAGTCTCTTCTCAGTGAGAATTGGACCAGGAATAAAGCAATCCTTCACTTTCTCATATTAAATAGTTCATTCAGGGACACCTGGGTGGCTCAACTGGTTAAGCATCCGCTTTCAGTTCAGGTCATGATCCCAGGGTCCTGGGATGGAGTCCAGCATCGGGCTCCCTGCTCAGCGGGGAGTGTTTCTCTCTCTCTTTCTGCCCCTCCTCACTGCTCATGCTCTGTCTCTCAAATAAATAAACAAAATCTTTAAATAAATAAATAAGTAGTTCATTCAGAACCAGATGCATGGATTTCACTGGCCATATTAGAAGGTCCCACACCTTTCAGAATCTACTGTGTGAGGTCACACAAGGTTTTTAACCATAACTATCAGACTATTCATACATGATATTCCTTTTCTCAAGCCATATGCAAATGTCTATTTTTGCTTTAAAGTTAGCCAGCTAAAAAGTAAGGAATATATGTAACTGTGCTATGCTAATTCTGTAGATAGTGTTTGCCTTTGCCTATGTGGCCACGTCACTACTACCCCACCAACCTATCTCTGTTCTTCAGTTTGCCCCCTTCCAGTTGACTACTGCTTCTCCAACAGAATCCATGCCTCCCCACCTTCACAATGACAGGTTGACTTCGCCATTGCTAGACAATTAAAATTTGCCCTTCATCCTCATTATTAAGCATATTCACAGAATCTATAGCTCTTCTTCCCCATGTTTATTTGTTCCTGATTCGCACTCTGCTACCCCAAAGTATATTGTTTGCAACTCTTCCTTAGATTACGGATATTCCTTATACAAAGACTAAATTCTAAATAGTATACGAACTCAGAGAAGGAAAGCCCCACAAACTAAGGTACCTTAAGAAATTGTGTTCATCTTTGTCTTACGATTAAAGGACCTCATTTGAAACTATAGTGGCACTGGTTCCCAACCTGTAAGATCCAGGAGAGTGGCATCAGCAACAGGTGGGAGCTTGTTAGAAAGGTTGATTCCCAGACCCAGAAACAGTCATCCTCGTCTTTATGGGGCTTCTGGGTGACTCTGAAGCACATTACAGGTTGAGCTGCTGAGTTAAAGTCTGTGCTCATTCAAATTGCTGATGTTGACCTTCTGGATTCAGGTACAGACGGGTGTCTCCTCTTACCCTACTGCATGAAATTTACTAACCATATTATCTTGCTCATGGTCTTGAGCAACCAGAGACTGCTGATTGATAACTCTGGAAAATTTTCAATGCAGCCTCTTCGAAAAATTTCCTTCAGCCCAAGCTCAAAAAGATGAAGTCTGTGCCATTGTTAGATTTCCCTTAATAACTTATCCCCCATTTATAGCCATCTCTTAAAATGGAAGACAGCAGCCTATTAAAATTGAATACAATATGGATAATTACCTTTTCGCTCCCCTAGTTCTACAAAATTCATATTTCCCCTGACTACGAGAAGGAGTCATTTCTGATTATACTTTATAGTTCTATACATTTCTCCTGTATTATCTATACTATCTCTTTCTATTAATTTATGGATCTCACTCCTAAACCTCTCTTCTCTTGCCAATCATTGTTTCAATGATTCATTTCTCCCACTAACTGTGATTTGCCAAGTGGGCCTTCTATTGTCTTTATCAGAATCAAATCTGCTCTTATGACTTCGAATGTCAATGGAACAAAAACATTTGTAGCTCACCTGGCAGTCCTAGGTTCTCATTACACTTATTTCTAAGTCTGTCATCCATTTGGGAACATTACTACCCATCTTCTGAAGTCTGCTGATCCCTTAACAAGCCACCTAAGAAGAGCTTTGTCTGTCTCTGTGCCTATAAGAAGCCTAGCAAGTTCCGGTAATGCTAACAGCACCACCATGCTGACTGAGACTACTCACCATCGACCATATCCACGTTAACCCCAGGCCCTATCACTAGTCCACCACATTATCACAGTGACTACTCCACCTCACACCATCATACCTGCTCCGTTTTCCTCTGGACTGGCTGCAGATACTATTTATTGCCATCATCCTCATCTCACCTCTTAGTTCCCCATGTCCTCCTTGGAAGTAAATTTCAACATCCATGCAATTTAAGCACTCCTTCTGACATGCCACCTCACTCTTCAAAACTGCAATGACCATGATGGGGTTCAGGACACGCTACCCCAAAATATGGCACCTTGATGTATGGAATATTTTAAGCTAAAGTAATCTGACAAAACAATAGAAGCAGAAAAGTCTCTCTAACTTTCACCCTGCTCTTCTCTCCTGAAATAGTCACGAATGCTCCAGTGAGAGGTGCCCACCACTATAATGGGAGAAAACGAATATCCTTATCTCTGAAGACGAGGGGATGCCAAGAAGAATCCAAACAAACAGATCTTGTTAGGTTTCCCATACTTATTTCATACTCCCTGACCTGTCATATTTCTCCAACACCACCCATTCTCCACCAAACCTAACATAAAAATACTTAACCTTAATGGTTTCTTTGGATCTTCATTTAATTATAAAAGTTTCCAGTCACATTAAACTTACAGAAAATAAACTTACATGCTTTTCAGTTTTATTTTCAGACCCTGCCAGGGACCCTAAGAGGGTTGAGGAAAACTTTTTTCCCCCTCCACATTAAATCAACAAAGATTAATAGGAGAAATTTCTTGGTTTTCTCAAACTGCCTCTAGTTTCTAAACTCCTTAGGCTTAAAATACTCAATATGCTAAGGTACCACATCTTGGGGCAGCACATCCTGAACCCCATCCGGTCTTACTAAGTTACCTCTCTTGGTTCACTTGATACACAGATAAATCACTAACTCCTCTCTAGCTACCAAATACCTCTTAGCTGTTGCCAACACCTGAAACAAAGTAATTTCTCTGCCAATCCTTCCCTTTTAGATTTATTAAATGTAGTCTGAATAAATTTTTAGTCTTTATCTAAAACCAACTCTATATATGATCTACTCTAAAATTCTCTGCTCTGCAGAATACATATGTTATCACTCAATTACAGGAATCTGTATATGAACACAAGTGTATATGTATACTTTCATATTCATATTTGGCTTATTTTGATATTTTTGCAAGATATAAAACGACCTGGTTAGGTAAAGGAATAGAAGATGCTAAACATATGTGCTATTACTTCTGAAAGTCTAAAAGTCAATGTTCTTAGAGAAGATTATGAGTTACAATAAGAAAAGTTGTTTCCTTTTCTTCAGATCCTGCTGGCATTTAAATGCCAAATTCCTAGCTATTGTTTTTCCTATCTCCCCACAGTGCGCATTTTTTAAAAATAGTACATCTATAATCAGAATAATCCAGAGAATCCAAATTTGTTAATATATATACTCCCAAACCAGGCCAGAATATATAGGTCACTATATAGGTTTTTGTTCTCTGTACAGCATGAACTCATATACAGAAAATTGTCCTTAGAAAAAGTAAGATTTACACACATCAAACTTAATACGTAAAACCCATTTCCTTTAAGAAAAGCAGAAAATGTTCAAGGGGAGGGCAAAAGAGGAGAAAAAGAAGATGACAATGATAATGACACCAAGCAGCAAACCCAGAAGTGCTGGCATCCATAAAATATATGGCTGCCTATTAGAATGAAAAAACCTCTGAGTGTAAATGTTTCATTCAAGCTTGCCAAAGATCAGCTTAGTTTTTATTGCTCTGTGCAATTTCCGAATTAAGTGACTTCACTGTGAGTGGGACTTTTTTATGTAACACATTACATCATAAATTAACCCTCATAATGTTATAGCTTTTAGCTTACCCAGGTTGCTTTATCTGAGAATGTGGAAAGCGTGCAAAGCAGTTAAACACTAAGGAACAGGGGGAAGCCACCAGTGCTCACCAGCAGATAAATAGCACAATGAGCTGGCATGGTTACAATTCAAGAGGCACATTCTTCCCCTGATTTTGATTTGTTATCAGAGTTTCAATGGAAAACACACACAGGAGGACGGCGGCAGAGGAAGCAGGAGGCCACTGTGTCCAAGTGATTCCACCAGCCTGTGCTTGCTCACTGAGTCACTCACCTCGTAGCCTTTCTCCAGCAGGAACTCAGCCAAGTATGAACCATCCTGGGAAGAAAAGGAAAAGAGACAATTGTCAGACCCATCGCAGCTAGCATAGAAGGCAGTCAAGACTGAGAGCTTTGAGAAACGCACCAAAGGAGTTACATGAACTTAAATTAAGGATCATGGCAACCAGAATAAAAATAATACAGCTAGTGATGGTAAAAACAGAATGGTGTTACACTTTCCACTGTTCAGTAAGCATTTTCATAGACATTATTTCACTTGGGCACCAGAGAAGCATGGTTGAGTGTTATCATTGTCCTATTTACTGAGTAAGAAACAAAATCCAGGGACATTGTATGGGGCAACAGAGAAAACATGACACTTCAGATGGATGTGGGTTTAGGTTTTGCCACTTACTAGCCGTGTGAAATATGCAAAATATGTGTAGCAAAGCAGACCTCAATACTATAGGAACGTAAAACAGGAATCAGACTAATTCTAGGCGGTTGTGAAAAAGGAATCTCGAGTGAAGGAATGAGATGGGAGCTGCAGGGACTTGGGGAAAATGCAGGTGAGTGTAAGGAGGTAGAACACCAGAACATTATTAACATTACTGAAAAAAGACACTGTGGCAGAGAGGAGGAAGATGAGTGCCTTTGTTGAGGAAGACCTTCTAGGCACTGGTGGGGGTTGGCTTCTAACTCAAGGGTTCTGGAAAGTAACTAAAAAAAGAGTTTTAGGGATGGGAGAGAGTGTTAAACAGAATAAGGTTTGTATTATTATCACTGAATATGTATGCATATACATACATTCATAAACTTTAAATAAAAGAGGATGTTTATTTTTTGTAAATTAGGATGCATCTTAATCCCTTCATTAAGATGAAGGTATCTGACTAAACACAGATTCTCAACTGGTTTTTAATAACTCTTGGAAAAATTTCTACGTAAGGGGCAGTGGTTTTTAAACTAAAATATTTCATGTGCCACTTTTAGGGTAAGAAAGTATGAAAGTCATCAAATAAAACTATTTGGAGGCCAAAGGGTAAGAAATCAGTGTTCTAGAGGTACTATAAAAAGCCACCAGCCTTGTTCTAAATATGAATTGGGTAGACATTCTGCAATCAATCCTGTTAACTGCTCACCTACTTTTAGCCTGGGTAAGTCCTCTCCATCCCATACAGACTTAAACATAAAAATGGGAGGCTCCCACTACTACTGGAAATCTGTGTATTCAAAAGTAGTTGGGAACATTTGGGTTTTCTTCAGTTTTCTCAGTTCAAAAAAGTTTAAAATATCCCTCTGAGCTTCAAAAGTTCCCACCAGATATTCCAGGAAAAAGAAAAATGAAACAAGCCTTATTATTGTCACTAGCTGACTTAAAGCTGGAAATGGAGACACCCTATGGGTCCTGAAAATGACAGGGCTGCCAAGAGAGTGTTTACTACATTAATGTAGGAATCACACATAAATTCAGGTAGGATGACAAGGCAAGGTATACAAGGGACACATTTTGTGGTTCATTAAAACCTCCAGCAGATTTTCTTCTGACTTCTTGACATAAATATTCTGGTTTATAGACTCATGTAGAGAAGAAGAGAAATGGTTTGGCATATTCCTTTTCCTCTCGATCTTTTGATATAGATGCAATTGCATGGTTTTTAAATACCTAACATGCAAACTATATCAGGTAAGAGGGCTGAGCAATTCAGACCAGGACAGGCCAGGCCAGTCTATATGACTATCGGAAATTTGAGAATAATGGGTAGTCTTATAAACCAATCAGTGAGAAAGCTCCTTAATAGAAAAAGTATTTACAATAAGAAGATTAATTTTACAGTAGTTTGGAAAGCCCTAGAATGTATAAAGTTTTGTTTTGTTGTTGGTATCAGTGTTGTCATTTTCAAGCAAGCAACACCATACTTTTCATACATCTCATAATTTCTCTTGGAATAAAAAGTTAAAATGCTTTGTGTTCTACCATGGCTGTATACAGTGTTTTTTGTTTGTTTGTTTGTCTTTTGTTTTTTGTTTTTTGTTTTTTTTTAAAAAGCAGAGGTGAAAGTGCTAGAGATCCATGGGGGCAGGGAAAGCTGTGATTATTCAGAAAGCTGATGTGAAACAGACCTGACCAGGCCTGAACCCTGTCAATAAGGTCTTGTTCTTCTCACCCAGGGCCCTTCTCAAACTTTCCAACCACACTGGAACATTCTGAACCAGCAGGGCACTCACTTCCTCCTGACTTCCTTGCCAGGTCTCTCAAGTGATAGGGCCTGAGCTGCACAATGAGTGGGAAATGGAGCAGAGCAAAGGCTCCTGGTCTCAGACCTAGGGAGCCCAGCTGGCCTCCGCTTGTCTTCTCCCTGAGCCCCTGAGGGGACTCCACAGGGAGACACAGTATCTAAGCAGGCAGGCGTCAGCCAAGCCAACAAGATCATTGTTTCTGCCTCCTCTATAAGAGCAGGGCAGTTGGAGAAAGCTTCTGTAAGACTTCATAACTGGAATGTCATTGCAACTGAGAACCTACAACTGACATTAAAAATTCCGATACTTAATTCCTCAGAAAACAAGGAACTAAATGAACTAAATTTCCAACTCATTTGCTATGAACACAACTAATCCAATACAAATTCCAGCCTGGGTTCAATCCTTGTTAGAGAAAACTTTTTAACTGAAGAGATAATGTCCCAATTGTGACTCTTAAATTTAATTTTGTACATGGTTATTAAGGGTATCCATTTCATATTAAATGCTACACAGATTTAAGTAATCACCATGACTGTAACATTTTCTATCTTATTCTTGCAAGAACTTGGCCGGAGAGGCAAAGAGCCACTGGCCCCTGAGGTAAATAAGGCACATGACAGAAGTCAATCTGCATAATATCACACAACAGAGGCAAAGCCAGAACTGGAATCCAAGTTGTCCATTATTTTGACCTAGAAAACAACCACTCTCCTCAACCTCCTCCAACTGGGACCTACCAAAACAAGTAAAAAAAACCAACAAAAGAACAAAAGATCATAACAGATTCATTTTTAAACCAAATTAATCATTTCCCATTATGGAGTGTTTTATGGATTAATCAGTGCTTCTAGTTCTAATTAAGCGACATCATGTAATTTTAGAACACTGCAGAACTCAGAGGAAGACGACAGTACATAGCACGTGAGAATTCTCAGATCTTGTTTGGGCATGTGCACTATACAGGAAGCAGTACAGTATTGCTTGAAGATGGACTTGGATTGGCTGTGGATGTATTATTTCAGAGCTCTGGAGCCAAGGAAGTGGGGCCAAAGAAGCGGGGCCACTGCCTGGGGACCCAAAGTGCCCGATTTAGGTGCCCCTGATGCCTAGAGTCCCAATATTTGGGTATCTCTATTTTTCACCTTTCATGGAATACTCAGAAATGTTCCAGATTTGGGGTGCCTGGGTGGTTCAGTGGGTTAAGCCTCTGCCTTTGGCTCAGGTCATGATCTCAGGGTCCTGGGATTGAGCCCCACATCAGGCTCCCTGCTCAGCGGGGAGCCTGCTTCCCTTCCTCTCTCTCTCTGCCTGCCTCTCTTCCTACTTGTGATCTCTGTCTGTCAAATAAATAAATAAAATCTTTAAAAAAAAAAAATGTTCCAGATCAGCACCATAACAATAAAGAATAATTCAAAAAATTAATTCAATCATATTCTGACTAGAGTATTAAAATTACTTAAAATTACACATCTATAAAAAGCTGAAGGAAGTACAGAAATTTTACCTCTTCTACCGATGACCACAAAATGCTGTATTAGCCACTGACTGATCCTCCAGCCCACATCCAAATACGTATGAGCCAGGAAGTCTACCTTCCTGCAGGGAACTAGCATTTCTCCTCTTCCTTCAAACATGGATGCACTTATAGCCCAGAAGGACAAATGAAAAGGACACTTTCTTATATGCAATTTGAGAACCTTGTTCCTTTGAAATGCATGCTAAATCATACAGTGTGTTTCTGCCTAAGAACCATTTGGCAGCTTCTTTTAACACTGTATAAGATAAGTAGTATTGGGCTAGAGAAATCACACCACTAATAAATGAATTCCTTTGTTTAGATCATCTCAAGCATCAGATAATAGAATATCCCTCTTGTAGGGGGAGAAAGCACCAATTTACACTGCCCTTTATGTTCTGTAATTCTGTAAGTTCTAATTACTCTAAAATAAGCATCTTTTCAGCTAACAGCAATTACAGTATCAAAGTATCTATACCTCTCCATAAGAGAGATGCAAACACCTCGATGACTAACACAGGACACAATTCTAAATTAGAATCAAAACTTCCAACTGGGGGTGGGAGGGCGCCTGGATGGCTCAGTAGGTTAAGCATCTGCCTTCTGCTCAGGTCATCTGGCTCATGGGGCTCTCTGCTTAGCAGGAAGCCTGCTGAGGCTTCCCACTCCCACTCCCCCGGCTCTCCTCTCGCTACGTTCTCCTCTCACTGTGTCTCTGTCAAATAAATTTTAAAAAATTAAAAAAGAAGAAAACTTCCAATGGGAAGATTGGCAATGTAGATATGTGTGGAGAATACAGAATCAGAATGTTTTTGAAAAGTATTTTTTCTGGCTCATGTTTTCGTGTTTGTAACACAAATCACTACATAAAATCGTTTTCAAATTCACAGAATTCAAAAGACCATAGGGTTAATTAATTCAAGTCTGTCACTTTACAGATCAGGAAATTGATTAAAAACATTTAAATGTTTGGTGTACAGTCACACAGTTTGGAAGTAGCAGTACCTGCCCCCCCACCCCAAAAAAGTCTTCAGACTCCCAGACCTCAGAATTTTCACTATAAAATACTGCAAAAAAAAAAAAAAAATGAAGAGACTGGACTAATGTCTACAGTTGAGAACCATGTAAAACACACTAATGCATTATCCAGTGAAGAACAACAAAGAACAACAATACAGCCAACAATTATCAGTGGAGTGAAAGCTAGCTGACCAAGTGGTAGACAGGAAACCAGGATATCGTCAATATTTAAAACATAAGTAATTTCCAATTCCTGTATGTAGTCTTTCAAAGTTAATAATTATTTCCCCATAAAAGCTGCTGCCACGGAAAAATGGACTTTCACTCCCTTTTTTTACTTTCTTAGAAAGGAGCACTGTAATCCAAAAATGTTACCAACAAACTCTGAATGATAAAGAATTAATTGTGCCCACCAACTAAGATATTCTTCCTGTAACCACCCATTCCCTCCATTTGTAAGGGAACAAGCCCTTCTAACAGGTGTGAAGCCATTGCACATGTGCCTCATACCTATACATCAAGAAGTGACAATGGCTCTGTTGCCAAACATTAGACTTTCCAGTAAACCACCATGAGCTGGAAGGATGAAAGAAACATTTTAAAAAGAAGCCAGATACCCCCAGTTATACTACGTAGGATTGTAATGTTCAGTCTTGTACCCATGGTAAATTTTTTAAAAAATATTTACTTATGAAAAAATGTCAGAGAAAAGCAATAACCTAATATGTTAATTTTTCAAAAACATTTTTTTCCCAATTTTACAGGTCAAAAAATGATGGTTTTCATTTTTTGGCTAGTATTAAGACTGGAGAGTTTTTATTTATGATCATATATTCTATTTCTTCTAGGAATTATTTATTTTTATCTTTTCATCTTTTTTCCATTTTTCTAGTAAGGCTATATTTTGCCCATTGGTTTGTTCTTATAAATATCTAGAACATAAATAAAACTGATTAATTTTTATCTCTAATATAAACTACTCAAAAAATATTCTGAAACAGTTTAGCATACTTTCAGTGGCAGAACTCCCATCATTAGTTGGTTTAAAATACATGTTCCTTTCAAATTGCAAATGATTATTGTACCTTCTTAGTTTAATTACCAAGAAGAATGCAAATACCAGAATTTGAATTTCATCTGCATTTGCACAATCCAGCATTTGTAATATCATCAATTTCAACACAGTAAAATAAACTTCTATAATTAGACAAGTGCTTTAAGGAAAATGGGATTAAAGAGTTAACATAAGGGGTAGAAAGGAAAGAGTTATTAATAAGGTACAGAGATATAATTTTTAATTATATAATTAGAAAGACAACACACACATTTATGTGTGTATATATATATATTTGTAACAAATTATTTATATAATAATTTCTTCACTAATAGGATCAATCACTCCATAATGATGTATCTACCAATGTTCTAACATAAAATGTGGTCTCTGTAGAATTCATTAACAATACAAAGTGTCCCAGATTAGTGAATATCAAACATCCACTTGGGCCATAGGTGTTATGGAATAAAGTACAGGAAGGAAATAAGAGATTTAGTCCCTGCCCTATTGCTCTGAGAAGTATCTGGGAAGCCAGGCATTTCCTGGCCTAGATAGGATTATGCTCCTGCACTGGCTCAGACCTCCACATTTCCAATGCATCAGCAAACCCACACGTGGACAGATTGAGAATAGTAACCAGGTAACCTGTCCAGCTAATTAAATGTTCTGCTATCAGGAACACCAGTAGATGCATGAGTCATGGACAGAAGGTGGCAAGGCTGTGTAGATAAAAGAAAAGCTATGAAATACTACCATATTGACCTCTTCTATACTGGATGGCACTGTGCCCTGGAGATATAAATCACCACACTTGAGCATGAAATCAAGCTGGAAAAAAACAGAGGAAATACAAGAAACATATCCCTGTCAAAATCCTTTTAAATATCTGCCTAACTGGCTAGTTCAGTGCTGGTGTGAATAACTCCTTTCAAGTTTAGAACAATATACTACCTCAAAGTTTTTATAACTCAGGGTTCCAGATACATTGATAAAGACTTGTATAGATCTGTAGGGAAGTTAATAATAAATTACCAGTAAACTTCATGCTTAAATAATAATCTCTTTGTGGTAAAAATCTCTTTGTGGTGTGTGTATGTGTGTGTGTGTGTGTATACACACACAAATTTTGAAAATAGAGTTCCTCTCTCTTTCCTTTTCCCTTTCTCATTATCTCTCAAAGTGACAGTCCATACAATTAAAGCCTGTTTTTTTGTAAAGTATATGCTTACGTAGTTCTATTCATCCAAGTGATTTACACAGGAAATGATTTTTTACAGGTACTCAAAACTAAAACAGTGCTATACTTTGTCCAGTGTTCAAGGCCACGTTTAATGAAAAACTTTAAATTTAGAATGAAAAAAAATTGTACTGAAAAGACAAGAATTATTGAAATTTTAGTATTTACCTGATTTTTTAACTCTTCCTTGTACAGTTCTTTTTATAATTTGTGTCCTGGCTAAGGGAGGAAGACAGAACAAATGTACTTTTGTTTACAACTTTAAAAAGGCCATAAATAGAGACGCCTGGGTGGCTCAGTTGGTTAAGCCTTTGGTTCAGGTCATGATCACAGCGTCCTGGGATTGAGTCCCACATCGGGCTCCTTGCTCCGCAGGGAGCCTGCTTCTCCCTCTGCCATTCTGTTTGCCTGTGCTCTCTCTGACAAATAATTAAATAAAATCTTTTTTTAAAAAGGCCATAAATAATAAAAAATAAAAGAATACATAATAAATAATAATAAATAATAAAAGTAATAAATAATATTATTATTGATAAATAATAATAATAATAAAAGAATACATACATATTGATGACTCTATCTTTCCCCATCCACATGCATTCAACAGGTTGCTACTAAAATGACACTGTTGGTAACAAGCAGAATTTAACTATTTACAATCTTTTAACTCAATTTCTTTCTGGGATAAGTAATTGGCACAATCCAGGTAAGACTGTACCTAAAATATGCACATACTATGACAGAAATATCACTTACAGGCTCCCTGATGCATTTCAAATCTGTTCTGCAATGTGGAATATCCATCACCCTGGAGACACTGTAAATCACTGAAGAATGATACAAAATAAGAACTGTGACTTACATAACTTAAAATCACTGAAACAGATAAAATTCAAACATCTATACACAAATCTAAATGAAAAAATTTGTAAGCATCTACCCAGAAAGCTACTTATCATAAACCTAATAAAGCTAACTAACTTTCAGAGCCAGAAAACAAAGTGTTGTAGAAATGACTGTAAATCACAGAGGTCCTAACACAAACAAACAATGTTGATTCCCCTGGAGTGTCCTGTCCGTGGGTGGGTCCAACTGGTAAAACTCAGTTTGTGGGCTAGGAAGTCTCTCCAGTTATTTGTTGTATTATATTGGACATTGGGTTCTACCACTCAGAGAAGTTATCAGAAATCATTTTGGGGGGAGGGAGAGTCACATATTTAAAAATATGTGTCTCCATTATCTTGCAACTCTCTTTCCAGTGTCACTGCCTTTTAGGCCACACAATCTAGGTACGTTTCTAGATAGCTCAGCCCTGACACAGAAACATCGGGGTGGGGGGGTAGCTATTTGTGAGATACTTAGAGACAGCTCCAACTTCTACAGTGGTTATGCTTTAAGCTATTTTATTTTATTTTATTTTATTTATTTGACAGAGAGAAAGGGAGATCACAAGTAGGCAGAGAGGCAGGCAGAGAGAGATCGGGGAAGCAGGCTCCCTGCTGAGCAGAGAGCCCCAAGCCCCAAGCGGGGCTTGATCCCAGGACCCTGAGATCATGACCTGAGCAGAAGGCAGAGGGTTAACCCACTGAACCACCCAGGTGCCCCTAAGCTATTTTTATCTTGTCATTTTGTTTTCTCTCACCAACAGCAAAGGAGCTTAGCTTTTATTCAACCCCACACCTTCAAGAATCTTGACTTATAGGACAAAAACCTTATCAAGATTGCACTCTACTGAAGACCAGAGTTTTGTAAGGGCATTCAGGGGTAAGGGTGAAGAGGAGGGGCAGAGATTCTCCCAAGTAAAAATAATATCTGCCCTAACAGGGATTGGACACAACCTCCCATCTTAGTCACAGCAGCACCAAAGTCCAAATTCCCAATATTGTCAGGGTCTTCGACTGAAAAGCAGGTAACTCTAGTTCAGTCTAACCTGATCATATGTACCTTTCAATCTAATCTTACAAAACTGAAAAGCCTAACTACTGCTTTCTTTCCCAGCTAGTCTCTCTACTAATATTTATTACTTATTTGGGCTATTTGACTACATTTTGTAGATTGACATCATACATTTGGGAAAATTGAGAGCATATTTTTTTTATACCACAACACTATGCTTAAAATTCACATAAGTTATCACATTTTAATAGACATGGTTAACTCAACCTTATATTACAACACATATTTTCTTCAAAATATGTATGATTATTTCAATCAAAATAATAATAGTCTACATGTCTATAATTCCTCTGATAGCTAAGTACTCTAAGATATTTTTCCCATTTATATCTCTCACAACATCCTGGTGAGGTAACTGATATTATCCCCATTTTTCCAGATTAGAAAACTGAAGTTCAGAAAGCTTAAATCCCTTGTTCAAGGTCATAGAGCTAGTTAGAGAACTTGGCAGTGTATGAAACCAATTTGTCTAAACCTAACTGTAGTCTTATTTCCATAATAATTCTCCTTCAATCAAAATAAAAGTGCTTCAACTAAAACAAGATGCCAGTGCTACAATTTTTAAAACTTTTCAATTACCTAAAAAAATATAAAAACTCTAAGTTTACTGAAAAATAATTTTTAAACATAAGTACAAATTACTTTTGGAATAATCCACAATTATGATTTATGAATGCTTAAATAACCCCACCTTCCAGTACACTAAACAAAACACTCGTGTGTGTGTGCGTGTGTATGTGTGCGTGCGTGTGCATATGTACACATGTGCACAGACTCAAAGGGATTTCTATGCCATTATCCCTAGGATTAAAAAAAAAAAAAAACACACACAAAAACCAACAACACAGCTCTGCACTTGTAATGTTAAAAGCAGATCTTGAGGCAATCAATTCACTGATGGACAACCTCTAAAAAATACAGGACTACTCAATGTGATATGGCAAATAAAAATAAGGATAAGATATATTTCCTACTTTTAAGGAGTTTTCTAGTGAGAGGACAAGTAATATATACAACATCTTCATCATCATCATCATTATATTAGTGATCATATTAATGTTAACATTCATTCACTGGATACCTATGATGTGTTAGGCCAGTGCTGACCAACCAAAATGTATTTGAGCCATATGTGTAATTTTCAATTTTTTAGCAACCAAATTTTAAAAAGTTAAAAAGAAAAAGGCAAAAGTTAATTTTAATAAATTTATTTAATCAAATATATTCAAAATGTTATATCAGTATGTAAATAAAAATTATTAATGAGATGTTGCACATTCTTTTTTGTATTAAAATCTTCAAAAATCTGTTATTTTACACTTAGAATACATCTCAATTCAGACCTAAATTTTCTTAAGAAGTACTTGATCTGTATTTAGATTTCATAGAATTGATAACTGAAAAAGGAGAATCACATATCTAGGTTGTATCAAATATACTTAAAAGTCTTCTAAAAACTGAATACCAAAAAAAAACCAAAAAAATTCCCTTTAATATTCATTAAATACATAGGGGCACCTGGATGGCTTAGTCAGTTGAGCATCTGACTCTTGATTTCAGCTCAGGTCACAGTCTCTCAGGATCCTGGGATAAAGCCTCACATCAGGCTCCTTGCTCAGTGGGAAGTCTGCTTGAAGATTCTTTCTCCCTCTCCCTCTGCCCCTTCCCTCTGCTCACTTTCTTTCTCTCACTCTAATAAATAAATAAATCTTTAAAAAAACAAAATATATTCATCATATACACTGGCATAATTTGTTCACTTTTTTTTTTTTTTAAGAAAAATTGACTTGATTTTGGATCAAAAGGTTACCAGGTTAAAATCCATATCTGTTCACATTAACTCACTCTTATGTCAAGTATTAACAGTGAATCCAAATGAGTATTTCCATACACTGGAAAGCAACTCTACTAGTGTTCTTTAATTTTTTTTTCTAGTTTCTATAGTCAGTTATCTAATGCTACTATTAACTAAAATATTCTACATATTGATTCATGTTGAAAGATGTATAAATTCATTATTATTGACTATAAAAAATTAAAATTTAATATGAATTCTCACACCTCCCTCACTAGGATCACAAATTTTTCCTTTCCTTAGAGCTTCAAATGACTGAGAAAAACATAAATCATACTGCATGTTTTCTTTATAATTACTAAATATTTGGCAAGCATCCTTTTTGTTTCAAGAAAGAAAAAAATCTTACAGTGGAGTAAATATTACAGAAATCTTTGTAAAACTCATCCATGATTACACCATGTGTGCTCGCAAAAAGGACAAGATCACTGAGTTCATGTCCTCTATTTCCTTCAACAGGTTTATAAACTGACAATGATTCATATATGTGAATGTATAGACTGAAAAATTTTAACTACAGTATGACATCTTTTAAGTCTGCTTCAGAATATAGGGGAATAAAGCAATAAAAGAAACATCAGTCTTTACTTTAAAATTTTAATAAATGCAAATATTTCACTTGCCATAGTTGGATTCATACCTAATGTAATAGAAATTTTTTCATATCCATCTGAAATTCTTCTTTGATATACAGAACTTTCAAAAATATCTAAGCTATAAAATTGGTATTTCTCACCAAAATTTTACATTATTTCTTTGTAAATTTTTAAATCCTTTGAGAAAAAGGATATCTAAAGTAGTAACTAGGCAGTAACTCATATATCATACAACTTGTCTAAAGATAAAGAAATACACTTGAAATTTTTCAAATTTCAAATCAATTGATCTTTTATAGTGTTAGAAAAACCTTGTATTCTATAGACAACTGGCAACTTAATTAAATATCACTAAAATTTTATATATATTTTTTATCTTTTCTAATAAAACTTCAGTAGCAAATAATTTATTTTCTCTCTCCAACTAGAATTGGTTTCCTTTTTTGTGAATTAACTCAAGCTATTTTATAAGCATCCAGAGTGACAAATTCACAGACTGTTAAAATTTTAAATGTATTCAATATTTAATTCAGATTTCAGACAACATTAATTCTTTTTGATTTTTGAGAGGAAACTTCAAATCTTCTAAGGATTTATTTTAAATATCTCTTTATACTACCCACTTTATTTTCTTTAAAAATTTTTTACACAACAAAGTTTTTTTCTACTTTGCTCCAGCAGAGCATACTGCAAATTAATCACGGAATTTCCAGTCTCTTTATGTCTTCATTGCTCTGATCATAGTACTATTTCTGTGTCTGCATTCAATTCTGTGGCAGTAATGTGACTTTGTTTTAAATTCTAAAACTGGCCTATAGTTATTTGAACTGGAAAAGAATTATATTTTATTTAAAAAATATAAACATTTCAATTTAATTACCAATGATGAGGTACATGTATCCCTGTAAGTCCTGATGTCTGCATAAAATCAACAAATGCACTACAATGTTAGATAGAACTCGGGAAAAAAATCATTCTGAGTGAGTAATTAGTTGACATCAACAAAATCGGTGGTGTGTTTAAGTGAGAAATACACTGAAATGTAATCCTACCAAAACAAGAGAGTTATGTTTAATAGAAATATATTTTATATTGCTTCCATTTTAAAAATTCATTTCCTCAGTCCTTTATCCATACCTTAATTGTTCAATAGCCACAGATGGCTTATGGCTACAATTTTGGACAGTACAGTGATAGGTTGTGTTTTCAGCAGTTTACATTTATTAACTTATGTAATTCCCACAACAACTCTTTAAACTATTTATTCTAATTATCCCCCATTACAGACAATGAAACTCAGGCAGAAGCAATTAAGTAACTTACCCAAAGTCATACAGCTATTAACCAGGGAGCCTGGGATTTAGACCCAGACAGTCTGACTCCAGAGACTCTTGCCCACTATCCCACACTGTCCAAAGTTCAACAGAGGCACAGACTTTAATGAGAAATGACACAAGAGGTGCCAGGTATTTTAAAAATACAAACCAAACTACTTAGCAATTGGAAGTAGGGAGCCAAGACAGATAGGAAGGCACTGTGAACAGGAGAAAGACCTGAGCTTAAAGATACATACTAACGAAAAGGAAAAGCAATTTGGTGTAAGGAGTGGCTGAGAAATATGAGCATAAGGCTACTCGTCCTGAAGGAATAAAAGATGAGCAGCTCCAGTAGATCAACAAAGATGACTCCCAAAGGCATAGCCCCATCTTAATCCCTGCAATCTAGGGATATTAGTTACCTTCTATCAAAAAAGTCATGGCAAACGTGATTAAGGATCTTGAGATGGGAAGATTGTTTTGTTGGATTATCTGGGTGGGCCCTAAATCTAGTCACAAGCATCCCTATGAGAGGCAGGCACTGAAAGATTTCACACAGACAGAAGAGGAGGAGGCCCTGTGACCAGAGAAACAAATTGAAGTGATGCAGCCACAAGTCAAGGGATGCCATCAGCCACCAGAGGCTCCAAGAGCAAGGAATGCATTCTCCTATAGAGCCTGTGGCGGGAGCACAGGTCTACCCCACACCTGATTTGGGAATTCTGGTCTCCAAAGCTATGAGAGGATAAATCTATTGTTTTAAGCCACTCAGTCTGCAATATACTACAGCAACCCCTAGGAAGTTACTTCAGGATTTCTCAAAACCTTGAGCATGCAAATGTACCTTATGAATCCGCAAGAGGGAAATCTAGGAAGCAGTGTTTCCAAATTTTTCATGACAGAATCCTCACTCCCTCTGAGGGGAGGGCTGGTGGTAAAAGAGAGAGAATCTGTTAACATCTGGCAGACCTAGCATTCTACTAACCAGATCTGGGAAATTCTCAGCCAAGACACATTCTAGAAGGCATGTAATTTAGGCAAATAAGTATGAACTATATTCAAACAACAATACAAAAAAAGGTTTTTGAGAAATATTGCAAAAAGCCAACCATTTGGGGTGAGGAAATCTAGCACATTATTGAACCTGGGCTCCAGGTGACTTCAAAGTGGCAGAAAACATGGCTTTGGGAGACAGGTAACCAGTTGAGCTAACCAACTCAGGTAACAATACAGTAAGTTGTAGTGCACTCTAGATGGTACCACCACCTCTAGGAAGTGTTTCAAGTCCTATGAGGGACACAAATAAGCTCAAGTAGCTTCAGAGGGTGATAAATAAGAAATGGCATTAAAGAACAAAAAAGAGACAAAATAGCAGTAACTTCAAGTAACTAAAGGGCTAAAATAAAGGAGAAAAAAATGAACTACAAAGGGGTCAGTAAAAGCCAAAAATTAAATACCCAAGGAGTGTGACATCAGGCTCAGCACGAAGCCCTCCACAGATGCTGGCGTTAAAAAGCTCCTGTTTGATCTGGATACTCTTGCAAAGACAGGATGGCTAATTTTTGACTACTGTAGGAGGACAAAATCCACAGGGGTAGGAAGTTGGCTTACAAAATCAATATGCTTCCTCCAACTCTAAGATTCTAATGCCCCAAACTGGCCACAGACCTGTTTGTCATACCCACATATATGGCTAGAATAATAAGTAAATAAAAAATATTGTGTTAAGCTTGGGGTAAAATTCAAAATATTTCATAACTTGTAGCACAGGTGCTAACCCATCAGAATGGTTGCCAGCTTACGTGCCTGTAAGTAAGTACACATCAGATGAATTTTAGCCTTCATAAAACTTTGACAAGTGCCCTAGTGTTGAATATGGATTTTTAGCAGGCAGGAATACAGATGGAAGAGCAAAAAATTAACACCACTTAAAAACCATGTATTTGAATTGACAATAGGTCCCTGGGCTTAGGAAACCACAAGATGGAAGGGAAGGATGACCAGGTAGGCTGGAAGCTACTCTCTCTCTACTGGACATCTGACCACAAACTCCTGGCAGCTGCACTCAGGACTCAGCAGCCACACATTTAACCACAGCCTCCAAGAGTCCTCTTGGCACCTTCCGCAAACACTACTTCCATGACAAGAAGTCTGGGTTTAGTTTTGGTTCCATTCTCTGTGTCTGTCTCCCTCTCCCTTCTTTTCCCCTATTCCCCTAGCATAAATGTGGGTCCCACTGGTTTCAGGCTAATAATATCTACTTAGCAGCAACTGTCTAATAGGTTAAAGCCCAACAATGGGCACTTGTATTTTCTTATAAGGTAGAGGTAGATTATGGCACTTGAACAAAGACCTTATTATCTAAATTTTACTGCATGTTTACTACAAGCCAGTTTCAATTTTATGTTTTCATCTCTAGGCCCTAAGACAAAGGGGAGAGAAAGTTCATTTTCATATTTGAGGGACTTATTGTCTAAATATAATAACAATGTCAGACTAAAAACAGGAGTTGTTCCAGGTTGAATTGTGTACCCCTAAAAATTCGCATATGAAAGTCCTCAACCCCCACTATTTCAGAATTTGACTTTATTTGGAAATAGGGTTACTGCAGATAAAATTAGTTAAGATGAGGTCACACGAGAGTAGGTTGAGCCCTAATCTGACTGGTGTTCTTCATAACAAGGAGAATTTTAGACAGAAATGCACACAGGGAAAACATCACGTGAAGATGAAGGCAGAGGACAAGGGTGATGCTCACACAAGTCAAGGGATGCCAATAAACCACCAAAAGCAAGGGGAGAGGCCTGGAAGAGATTCTCCCTCATGGCCCTCAGAAGGAACCAACTACCTTGCTGACACCACAGTCTTGGACAGCTAACTCCCAGAACTATGAGAAAATAAATTTCTGTTGTTTAAATCATCTGACCTATGGTACTTTGTTATAACAGCCCTAGGAAACTAATCCAGGACTCAAAAGTATTAAGGAGGGCACACAAAAGGTCAGAGGAAAGTTTCTGCTCTTTGCGCTTCTAGTTGACTGTCAGGAACTACCAGGTTTGAAGCCAACCCAGTCCTGCCTCCCAGTGCTCTGCCTGCCAGCCACACTGACCTTCCTTGGGCTCTATAAGCTGTACTTCCTGAGCTTCATAGAGACTGCTCCCTCTTCCTCAAACTCCCACTGACTACTCTGTTGCTCACTATCCACCTATTGGGACTCCCATAATTCTAGACGTCAGTATGACCATCATTTCTTCAGAAAATCCTTCCTGATGTGCTCTACCCTGACTGAATCAGAACCTCTAGCTGTTAGCAACACTCAAAGCACACATCTCTTTCCTTCATAGCTCCTGTCACATGTCTCATATGTCAGTGACAATGGATTACGTGCCTTCCTCACTGGACTGCAGGATCCCTGAGGACAGCACCACAATCACTTTACTAATCATGACCCAGGACACTGTTAGGTAGTGGGAATACAACAGCTATTTGCTCAATAAAGTAAAATTCAATGTCCTTGGGTTTCTAATCTCACAGGAAATGCCAATGTCCTGTCTGCAACTTATGTATCAAAAGTTGTCTTACCAATCAGCTTTGACTTCTTGTCTTAAAACACAAAAATACAAATACACTCTCATCTCCCACACTGCCAGTGGAGGTGCACAACTGACTCTATTTCTACAGTGCTGCATGAGCCCTCCCTCAGGGTACCTCTCAGATTCTCAGCTGCCATCCACTTCTCCCCACCACACTGGGCACTGCCTTGGTCTTCTTACCCCCCATACCTAAGCCACCATACACCCAGCACATCAAGGTAAAGGGGCTGTGCTACTCCCACAACTAAACTTTTCCAATGAAATGTAAGCAGAATTCCAATACATAACACAAAAGGGATTACCACAAAGCTATCTGGTTTCAAGGTCAGGGGGGTTAGGGAGGGCTGTGGAAAAGGACAGAGTCCTTCCCATACAATTTGCCTCCCACTCCTCTCTGTGTCCCACCCCCTACCTCGAGCCAAACTTGAGGTACCTCAGGCAACCTAAGGCTCTTCAAAACACAGTTTAGAAACCACCAGCCCATCTGATTAAACTTGTGTTTTCTAATAAAGAAGTCAAAGCTCTCAATTAACTATCATCTCCATTCCCAAAAGCCTAACCAAATAAAAGTATACACTTTTAATGTGGGCATTTCATATCCTGGCTCCAATATTCCTTGTCATATGTATTTTTTCACTCATTCATTCATTCAGTCAGTCAGTCATCAACTATATGCTGATATTCCAAAAGGAGGGTTACAGGTAAGTCTTACCTTTCAAGACATGAAAAATGGTAGATGAGAAAGTTGGGTCTATCAATGCATGTCATAATAGTAATAGTAATAATAAAAATAGCAGGTAATATTTATCATGGGGGCAGAATTGGTAGAAATAGTCTATAAGCATTAGCCTTCTGAGCAACCCTATTGGTAGGGTCTGATTATAACACCAGTTTTAGGAATGAACAGGGTCTTGAAGAGGTCAGGTCAGGTCCTATAGCTAGAAAGAAGCAAAGTATAGATTAAAAGTTAGATATTTTTGACTATGTTGAAGAGATATCTGTACCCCCATGTTCATAGCACCATTACTTATCATAGCCATAACATGGAAACAACTTAAGTGCCCATGGACAGATGAATGAATAAAAAAGTTGTGATACACATATACATACACACACACACACACACACACACACACACACACACATATTATATATGAATATTATTCAGCCATAGCAAAAGAGGAAATCCTGCCATTGTGACATGAATGGACCTTGAAAAAACTAAAACAGAAGAGAAATACCTGAAACAGAGTATAAATACTGTATGATTTCAGTCATCTGTGGAATCTTTCAAAAAAAAAAAAAAAGTCTTGGGGCGCCTGGCTTTAACCTCAGTGGGTTAAAGCCTCTGCCTTCAGCTCAGGTCATGATCCTAGGGTCCTGGGATCGAGCCCCGCATCGGGCTCTCTGCTCAGTGGGGAGCCTGCTTCCCTTCCTCTCTCTCTGCCTGCCTCTCTGGATACTCGTGATCAATGTCAAATAAATAAATAAAATCTTTTAAAAAAATCTAATCAAGAAAGAGATGAGAGGGACACATGGGTGACTCAGTCAGTTAAGCATCTGCCTTCAGCTTAGGTCATGATCCCGGGGTCCCTGGATCAAGTCCCTCATCAGGCTCCTTGTTCACAGAGAAGCCTACTTCTCCCTCTGCCTGCCACTCCCCCTGCTTGTGTTCTCTCTTATACTCTCTGACAAATAAACAAATAAAATCTAGGAAGGAAGGAGAGGAGAGGAGAGGAGACTTATGGTTCCCAAAAGTGGGGGGTGGGGGAGAGTGATTAGAGGAAGGTAGTCCAAAGGTAGAAACTTCCAGTTATGAGATAAGTAAGTATTAAGAATGTAATGTACAATATAATGACTAAGTTAACACCTGCCACATGGTATATGTAAAAGTTGTTAAGAAAGTAAATCCTAAGGCTTCTCATCACAAAGAATAAAAAACATTTTTGTATATATATGAGATGATGGATGTTAACTAAACTTATTGCAGTAATTACTTCATAATACAACTCAAATCATTATGTTGTACACTTTAAACTTATACAGTGCTGTATATCAATTATATATCCATAAAATGGAGGAAAAATCATATCTTTTGTAATCTTTCATGTGATGGTCAATTGTATGCAACCATGGGAGAGGTTCAGGAAAAAAAAAATTTATTATATTCACAATTCCTAGACACAAGGAGGAACAGCACACCATGTAAAAGCCATAATGGGGAAACCTCAGGGTTGTCAAGAGGCAAAAATCAAAAGCAAGGGAAAAAATAAGGTTTCCAAGGGAAAGGTAAGGCAGAACAGCAGGGCAGTTTCAGTTTGGTAGTCTGAATAATTTGCGCAGGCTCTAAGCTATAGGAGTGGTCCCTAGATGCCTAACACCTAGCCCTGGGATGACCAAGGCAGAATATCGTCTCCTGGGGTGTAAGGGCCCAGACAGAGGAGGTATGGCTCTGGATTCGTTAGTCTGATATCAAAGGCATGCTCCCAACTGGGCCCTTTGTTATCTCTATTTGCTGGCTCCAGGAGAGGCAGATTGTCCCTAGCCAGAAATATTTTTAAGATACTGAAACATTATAACACAGAAGATTTTAAATATGAACAATTAACCAAATTATGTGACTTTATACCTTCCAATCCCTGTTCCAGCTGCATCCCTAGTGCAGCAAAGGTGTGACACTAAGACCAGGAACAAAGTATAGGCCCTAGTAAGGAGCATGATGACATACCTAGAAGGTTAGAAAACGGTTCACAGAAAAGACAGTGCTTAAAGTGGGTAGTAAAGGAGAAGCAGGAACTTGAAAGAGGATTAAAAATGGAGGACAGGCTTTCTAACAAAAGGGACTAACCTGTGAAAAGGCAAGCTGGCCAATCCAGTCAACTAAAAGTGCCTGGCTATTGCTAGAGCCAGGGTCCTGGGAGAACCCAGCAAGCAGAGGATAAATATGAGAGTAAGGACTCTGTATGAAAGGGCCACTAGCACCAGGGCAAGAATCCTCAATTTTCAATTGGGGGTATAATAATAAGAAATATGAATAGATCTGCATTTTAGTTCAACTTCTCAAAAGTTTATTAAGTACAATTATTGTCTAGCCACATATATAACAGAAAAGTTTAATGCCAGAATATACCAACAAATTCAAAATATCATATTAAAAAAGGCAACCCAGGGGCATCTGGGTGGCTCAGTCAGTTAAGTGTCTACCTTCGACTCAGGTCCTGATCTCAGATCCTGGGATTGAGTACTGTATCAGAATCCCTACTCAGCGGGGAGTCTGCTTTTTCCTCTGTCCTCCCCTTTCTCATGCTCTGTCTTTCTCTCTCATTCTCACTCTCTCAAATAAATAAATAAAATCTTGAAAAAAAATACTTAAAATAAAAAAAAGACAACCCAATAAAAATACTGGCAAATGCACAAACTGGTATATTCTAGAAGAAACACAAATTGCCAGTAATCACATGAAAGATGCTCAATCTTCATTAGTAATCAGGGAAAAGCAAATTAAAACCACAATGAGATAATATTCAACACCCACTAGCTTAGCCAAAGTTTAAAAATTAACCAAAATCAATTATTAGCAAAAATATATTAGCAAAACATATTTGTATATATTACTGGTGAGAATGAAAATCAGTAAGACCCTTTACAAGATAGCAGTCAATTCTATACCAATGTTGAAGTTGTTCATACTCTAAGATGTAGCATATACCCTAGAGAGACTCCTGTTCATGTCACATAAAAAATCTTAAGAGAAAGAGTATTTGTAAAAGCAAGGCCTGGAAACAATTCAGATGACCAGGAACAGGAAAACTGATAATTGTGGTATACTCAGAAAAATGAATGTTACACAGAAGTGGAAATGAATCAAGTGTATTTATTCACCTCAAAGTTGATAAATCTTATAAACAATGTTGAATGAAAAATATATAGAATATATAGCATGATATAATCTTTATAAATTAAAAAATACACAAAATTAAATAATATATTTATTAACATGCATGGATGACAAAACCCTAAATAAAAACAAGAGCTTAAGCAAATGTCATGATACCGATTATCTATGGGGCTTAGAAGAAAAGAACAAACAGGAGCTTTCATCAAGATTCTACCATTTTTTAAGTTAGTAGTAGATTCATTTACTTACTATGTTTCATAAATTACTGAGATATTACATATTATTTTGCACAATATAAGTATTTCCTAATTAAAAATAAATAAAAATAAAGTACATGGCACAGAACAGGCCCTTAAAAAATTACAGATTATTCCTTAAGATGGAAGGGCTTAGAACACATGACTAGGATAAGGCAGGGAGAGGGATGAATGAACAGAATGAAAGAATAATTGGCATGCCCAGGAAGTGAACAGTCTCAAGAGCAAATAGAGAAGGTCTGGTCTAAAAAGGAAGGAAAATGGCTCCCAAAACTGGGGAAAAGGATGGGTACAGATGGAGATAATGCAGTACTGGAAAGAGAAGGGTATTTCAGGAACTAAAAAGACACAAAGACAGTATTTTAGAATAAAAATAAAAATAAGACATTCAAAAAAATTCTTTAGTTTTGATAAAACCTAATAAAAATTACCATTTGGCCAATGTGCAAAAGTGATGCTCTGAAACAAATTATAAAGAAAATCAAAAGAGTAACTCCGACCTCAGATACGGTAGACTCCGCCAAGATTAGAAAACCAATCTCTCACCCACACATGTTCTGAGCCCCTAATTTCAGTGGCACATGACACTGGTTGCTAGCCCAGAAGAGATTCATGAGATACTGAACTTGAAGTTTCCAATGACTTGGTCCAAAATATTAGGATATTTTGAAAATATTCCAAAGGGGGGAGGAAAGACCTAGATATTAGATTGCTATAAACTTGAAACCCTAGAATTAATTATCTGTCTTACATTAAAACCTTGAAAACTGGGAGGAGTCAAGATGGAGGAGGAGTAGCAGACAGATGACATCAGGTTGCAGGAGTTTACCTATATCTAACCATTCTGAATGCCTACAAACCCAACAGGAGATAAAAGAGAAGAGCAGCAATTCTAGAAACAGAAAATAGACCACTTTCTGAAACGTAGGACATGCAGGGAAGTGAATCTGAAAGAATGGGAAGATAAACTGTGGGGGAAGGAGCGGGTTCCCAACAAGCGGTGGAGCAACAGAGCACAAAATCTGAAATTCTAAAAGTCTGCTTCACTGCAGTGCATTGCTCCAGAGGCTAAGCAGGTGTGGAGCCATCGCGGGGACAGTGTGGTTTCAGGTCCCATGGGGTGACTGAAAGATCGGGGGTGTCTGAGTGTGGCAAGCTGCCAGGTATGAGGCGAAGAAGCCAGCAACAGAGACGGAACTGAGGAGTGAGCTCTCAACTGAGGGTTACATTAAACTGTAATCCGCAGCACAGTTAGACCACAGCTCTTTGAGTAGGGACCCCACAAGATGCAGATACAGGGAAACTCACCTACACCCACTGGAAGAGCAAAGTGGCAAGAACTGGTGAGTTTGGAGACTCCAAACAGGGCTGTGTGCCACAGGCAGAAATGCTTGGTCACAGGCCAGGTGAGCTCGGAGCACAGCCAGAGATCAGGGAGGTGGGAGTGATTGAGCATTTTTCTCCAAGGACGTACTAAGGAGTGGGCCCCTGAGCTCTCGACTCCTCTAGCCCAGAGATTAGGAAGCTGCCGTTTTCATTCCCGTCCTCCAGACCTCCACGGAAAGCATTCAGGTAACGAAAGCTCCCAGAAGTGAACCCAAGCAGATTACTTAGCCTGGCCCCTGGCAAGGGCAGGACAATTCCAACTTCAGCAAAGACATTTGAGAATCCTGCAACAGGCCCCTCCCCCAGAAGATCAGCAAGAACATCCAGCCAAGACCAAGCTCATTGATCAAGGAGAACAGTGGAATTCCAGAGGAGGGGAAAGCAAACCATGGAATTCAGGGCTTTCTCCCCATGATTCCTTAGTATTGCAAAGTTAATTAAATTTATTTAATTTTATTTTTTCTTATTCTAATTTGTTTAAAATTTTTCCTCTTTCCTCTTTTAACTAGATCATAACAATACCTTTCTAAAAAAAATTATTTTTAAACCTTCATTATTATACTCATATGTTACCCTTCATTGTATCCAACTTTATTTTTTGTAAATATATATATAGGGTTTGTTTGTTTGTTTTTCTAAGAAATTTCAGGATACAATTTCTTCCAATAGATCAAAACATACCCTAAATCTAGTACAGGGCTTTGTTCTAGTCTCCAGCCTGAGCAAATTCTCTCCACTTTCTTTTCTTTCTTTTTCCAACCAACTTCTCTTATTAATTCTTTTAAGAATATATTTTTAAAATTTTCATCTTTACAGTCATATTCCATCCTTTCATTGTGTTTACCCGTATTTTTAAATATATATAAGTTTTTCTTTCCTTAAAATTTTGGAAGGAAGTTTCTGCTAACAGAACAAAATACACCCAAAATCAAGTGGGTGGCTCTGTTCTATTCACCAGTCGTATGTGTGTATGTGTGTGTGTGTGTGTGTGTGTGTGTGTGTGTGTGTGTATTTTTTTTTCTTATTTTAGGTTTTTTTAAATTTCTTTTTTTAACTTCTCTTTACACCCTTTCATCTCCCCCAGATCTGGGGTATCTTCTAATTAGGTTAGCATACATTTTTCTGGGGTCTTTGCTACCCTTTCAGTATTTTGTTCTCTTGATCATATATTCTTATCTGAACAAAATGACAAGGCGGAAAAACTCACCACAAAAAAAGAACAAGAAGCAGTACCAAAGGTTAGGGACCAAATCAATATACACATTGGTAACATGTCAGATCTAGAGTTCAGAATGACAATTCTCAAGGTGCTAGCTGGGCTCGAAAAAGGCATGGAAGATATTAGAGAAACCCAGTCTGGAGAAATAAAAGCCCTTTCTAGAGAAATAAAAGAACTGAAATCTAACCAAGCTGAAATAAAAAAAAAAAACTATTAATGAGGTGCAATAAAAAATGGAGGCCCTTACTGCTAGGACAAATGAGGCAGAAGAAAGAATTAGTGATATAGAAGACCAAATGACAGAGAATAAAGAAGCTGAGCAAAAGGGAGAAAAACAACTACTGGACCACAAGGGGAGAATTCGAGATAAGTGATACTATAAGACAAAACAATATTAGAATAATTGGGATTCCAGAAGAAAAAGAAAGAGAGAGGGGGGCAGAAGGTATACTGGAGAGAATTATTATAGAGAATTTCCCTAATATAGCAAAGGGAACAAGCATCAAAATCCAGGAGGCACAGAGAACTCCCCTAAAATCAGTAAGAATAGGTCCACACCCCATCATCTAATAGTAAAACTTACAAGTCTTAGTGACAAAGAGAAAATCCTGAAAGCAGCTAAGGACAAGTTTGTAACATACAATGGTAAAAATATTAGATTGGCAGCAGACACCTGACAGGCCAGAAAAAACTGGCATGACATATTCAGAGCACTAAATGAGAAAATCATGCAGCCAAGAATACTATATCCAGCTAGGCTATCATTGAAAACAGGAGAGATAAAAGGCTTCCAGGACAACAAAAACAGAAAGAATTTGTAAATACCAAACCAGCCTTACAGGAAAATATTGAAAGGGGTCCTCTAAGCAAAGAGAAAGCCTAAAAGCAGTAGATCAGAAAGGAACAGAGACAATATACAGTAATATACAGACGATATACAATAACAATCACCTTACAGTCAACACAATGGCACTAAATTCATATCTCTCAATAGTTACCCTGAACGTAAATGGGCTGAATGCCCCCAATCAAAAGACACAGGTATCAGAATGGATAAAAAAACAAAACCCATCAATATGCTGTCTACAAGAAACCCATTTTAGACCCAAAGATGCCTCCAGATTATAAGTGAGGGGGTGGAAAACAATTTGCCATGCAAATGGACATCAAAAGAAAACAACAGTGGCTATCCTTATATCAGATCAATTAGATTTTAAGCCAAAGACAATAAGAAGAGATGAAGAAGGACACTATATCATACTCAAAGTGTCTGTCCAACAAGAAGATCTAACAATCTTAAATATCCCTGCCCCTAACATGGGAGCAGCCAACTATATAAACCAATTAATAACAAAATCAAAGAAACACATTGACAATAATACAATAATAGTAGGGTACTTTAATACCCCTCTCACTGAAATGGACAGATCATCAAAACAAAAGATCAACAAGGAAATAAAGGCTTTAAATTACACACTGGACCAAATGGACATCACAGATATATTCAGAACATTTCATCCCAAGAAACAGAATACATATTCTTCTCTAGTGCACATGGAATGTTCTCCAGAAGAGATCACATCCTGGGTAACAAGTCAGGTCTCAACCACTACCAAAAAAATGGGATCATTCCTTGCATATTGTGAGAACAAAATTCTTTGAAACTAGAACTCAAACACAAGAGGAAAGCTGGAAAGGACCCAAATACATGGAGGCTAAGAGCATCCTTCTAAAGAATGAATGAATGGGTCAACCAGGAAATTAAAGAAGAATTGAAAAACTTCATGGAAACATCTTCCTAGGAACAATGCCAAAGGCAAGGGAAGCAAGGGCAAAAATGAACTATTGGGATTTCATCAAGATCAAAAGCTTTTGCACAGTAAAGGAAACAGTTAACAAAATCAAAAGACAACTGACAGAATGGGAGAAGATATTTGCAAATGACATATAAGATAAAGGACTAGTGTCCAAAATCTATAAAGAACTTAGCAAACTCAACACCCAAAGAACAAATAATCCAATCAAGAAATGGGCAGAGGACATGAACAGACATTTCTTCAAAGAAGACATCCAGATGGCCAACAAACACATGAAAAAGTGCTCCATATCACTCAGCATCAGGAAAATACAAATCAAAACCACAATGAGATACCACCTCACACCAGTCAGAATGGCTAAAATAAACAAGTCAGGAAATGACAGATGCTGGCGAGGATGCGGAGAAAGGGGAACCCTCCTCCACTGTTGGTGGGAATGCAAGCTGGTGCAGCCACTCTGGAAAACAGCATGGAGGATCCTCAAAATGTTGAAAATAGAACTGCCCTATGACCCAGCAATTGCACTACTGGGTATTTACCCTAAAGATACAAACGTAGTGATCCAAAGGGGTGCGTGCACCCGAATATTTATAGCAGCAATGTCCACAATAGCCAAACTATGGAAAGAACCTAGATGTCCATCAACAGATGAATGGATCAAGAAGATGTGGTATATATACACAATGGAATACTATGCAGCCATCAAAAGAAATGAAATCTTGCCATTTGCGACAACATGGATGGAACTAGAGCGTATCATGCTTAGCGAAATAAGTCAAGCAGAGAAAGACAACTATCATATGATCTCCCTGATATGAGGAAGTGGTGATGCAACATGGGGGCTTAAGTGGGTAAGAGAAGAATAAATGAAACAAGATGGGATTGGGAGGGAGACAAACCATAAGTGACTCTTAATCTCACAAAACAAACTGAGGGTTGCTGGGGGGAGGGGGTTTGGGAGAAGGGGGTGGGATTATGGACATTGGGGAGGGTATGTGCTTTGGTGAGTGCTGTGAAGTGTGTAAACCTGGTGATTCACAGAGCTGTACCCCTGGGGATAAAAATATATGTTTATAAAAAATTAAAAATTAAAAAAAAAAAACTTCATGGAAACAAATGATAAAAAAAAAACCCACAATGGTTCAAAATCTATAGGACACAACAAAGGCAGTCCTGAGAGGAAAATATATAGTGATAGAAGCCTTTCTCAAATAACAAGAAAGGTCTCAAATACACAACCTAACCCTGCACCTAAAGGAGGTGGAGAAAGAACAGAAAAGAAAAAAAGAAAAAAAAAAAAAGCCTAAACCCAGCAGGAGAAGAGATATAATAAAGATCAGAGCAGAAATCTATGAAATAGAAACAAAAAAACAAACAAACAAACAAAAAAACAGTAGAACAAGTCAATGAAACTAGGAGCTGGTTCCTTGAAAGAATTAATAAGATTGATAAACCCCTGGCCAGACTAAACAAAAAGAAAAGAGAAAGAACCAAAATAAATAAAATAGTGAATGAAAGAAGAGAGATCACAACCAACACCAACGAAATACAATTATAAGAACATATTATAAGCAATTATATGCCAGCAAATTTGAATATGGAAGAAATGAATGCATTTCTAGAGATGTATAAAATTCCAAAACTGAAACAGGAAGAAATAGAAAACATGAACAGACCCATAACCAGTAAGGAGATTGAAACAGTCATCAAAAATCTCCCAGCAAACAAGGGCCCAGGGCCAGACAGCTTCCCAGGGGAATTCTACCAAACATTTAAAGAAGAATTAATATCTATTCTCCTGAAACTGTTCCTAAAAATAGAAATGGAAGGAAAACTTCCAAACTCATTTTCAAGACCAGCATTACCTTGATCCCAAAACCAGTCAAAGACCCCATCAAAGAAGAGAATTGCAGACCAATATCCTTGATGAACACAGATGTGAAAATTCTCACCAAAATACTAGCCAAGGATTACCTACCACAACCAAGTGGGATTTATTCCAGGGCTGAAAGGTTGGTTCAACATCCACAAATCAATCAGTGTGATACAATACATTAATAAAAGAAAGAACAAGAACCATATGATACTCTCAACAGATGACGAAAAAGCATTTGACAAAGTACACCATCCTTTCCTGATCAAAACTCCTCACATTGTAAGGATAGAGGGTACATACCTCAATATCATCAAGGCCATCTATAAAAAATGCACAGTGAATATCATTCTTAATGGAGAAAAACTGAGAGCTTTTCCACTAAGGTCAGGAACACGGCAGGGATGTCCATTATCACCACTGCTATGCAACATAGTACTAGAAGTTCTAACTTCTAGCAATCAGACAACAAAAAGCAATTAAAGGCATCCAAATCGGCAAAGAAGAAGTCAAACTATCACTCTTTGCAGATGATATGATACTTTATGTGGAAAACCCAAAAGCTTCCAATCCAAATCTGCTAGAATTTGTACAGGAATTCAGTAAAGTGTCAGGATATAAAATCAATGCACAGAAATCAGTTGCATTTCTTTACACCAACAACAGGACAGAAGAAAGAGAAATTAAGATGTCCATCCCATTTATAATTGAACCCCAAACCATTAAGATACCTAGGAATAAACCTAACCAAAGAGGCAAAAAATCTATACTCAGAAAACTATAAAGTACTCATGAAAGAAATTGAGGAAGACACAAAGAAATGGAAAAATATTCCATGCTCCTAGATCGGAAGAACAAATATTGTGAAAATAACTATGTTACCTAAAGCAATCTATACGTTTAATGCAATCCCTATCAAAATCCCTTCAATTTTTTTCAAAGAATTGGAAGAAATAATCCTAAAATTTATATGGAAACAGAAAAGATCTCAACTAGCCAGAGGAATGTTGAAAAAGAAAGCCAAAGTTGGTGAGCTGAGCAAAAGGGACAGACTTCAAGCTCTATTACAAAGCTTTCATCATCAAGACAGTATGGTACTGGCACAAAAACAGACACATAGATCAATGGAACAGAATAGAGACCCCAGAAATAGACCCTCAACTCTATGGTCAACTAATCTTCGACAAAGCAGGAAAGAACGTGCAATGGAAAAAACAGTCTCTTCAACAAATGGTGTTGGGAAAATTGGACAGCCAAATGCAGAAAAATGAAACTGGACCATTTCCTTACACCACACACAAAAATAGACTCCAAAGAGATGAAAGACCTCAATGTGAGAAAGGAATCCATCAAAATCCTTGAGGAGAACACAGGCAGCAATGTCTTTGACCTCAGTCACAGCAGCTTCTTCCTAGGAACATCGCCAAAGGCAAGGGAAGCAAGGGCAAAAATGAACTATTGGGACTTCATCAAGATCGAAAGCTATTGCACAGCAAAGAAAACAGTCAACAAAAAAAACAAAAGACAAGTGACAGAATAGGAGAAGATAATTGCAAACTACATATCAAATAAAGGGCTAGTATCCAAAATCTATAAAGAACTTATCAAATTCAACACCCAAAGAACAAACAATCCAATCAAGAAATGGGCAGAAGACATGAATTTCTGCAAAAAAGATATCCAGATGGCCAGCAGACACATGAAAAAGTGCTCCACATCAGTCGGCATCAGGGAAATACAAATCAAAACCACAATGAGATACCACCTCATACCAGTCAGAATGGCTAAAATGAACAAGTCAGGAAATGACAGATGCTGGTGAGGATGTGGAGAAAGGGGAACCCTCCTCCACTGTTGGTGGGAATGCAAGCTGGTGCAGCCACTCTGGAAAACAGAATAGAGGTTCCTCAAAAAGTTGAAAGTAGAGCTATCCAATGACCCAGCAATTGCATTACCAGGTATTTACCCTAAGGATACAAATGTAGTGATCCAAAGGGGCACGTGCACCTGAATGTTTATAGTAGCAATGTCCAGAATAGCCAAACTATGGCAAGAACCTAGATGTCCATCAACAGATGGATGGATAAAGATGATGTGGTGTGTATATATATACAATGGAATACTATGCAGCCATCAAAAGAAATGAAATCTTGCCATTTGCAATGATGTGGACGGAACTAGAGGGTATTATGCTGAGTGAAATAAGTCAATCAGAGAAAGACAATTACCATATGATCTCCCTGATAGAAGGAATTTGAGAGGCAAAGTGGGGGTTTTGGGCGGTAGGGAAGGAAAAAATGAAACAAGATGGGATCAGGAGGGAGACAAACCAAAAGAGACTCTTAATGTCACAAAACAAACTGAGGGTTTCCAGGGGGAGGAAGATAGGGAGAGGGTGGCTGTGTTATGGACATTGAGGAGGGTATGTGCTATGGTAAGTGCTGTGAAGTGTGTAAGCCTGATTATTCACAGACCTGTACCTTAGGGATAATAGTACATTATATGTTAATAAATAAATAAATAAATAAATAAATGCCCCTGAAAACTTCTTTATCATTCACAGGTCATCACTTTGGAGTCACATACATTTCTAAGTTATCCCTCTCTTCTCCATATAGATGCATGCTTTCACCATCTACCTAGTGAAGAATCAATGATCTTGTACTCTTTAGACATTCAGTTCTTAATGAGATGCTTACAAAGATCATGATACAAAGCACAGAAATTTCCTCTAAGATTTTCAGAAAACTATAAAGACCTATCAAAGCCTAGCAAATCTTCAGAGAAATTCCCCTGAGGATACTAGATAATTCAGCAACTTAGAAACTAAAAGTAGTTGCATTTCATGCATAATGAAATAGATGTGTTGCTGACAAGACGTCTTAACAAAATATTTATGTATTGACTCACATTTGAAATATGTTAGTAGTATTCCCTATTTAAAAGAATCCTGTGTAAAAGCCTCTGTAAAGGTTGTTGTAAATTAGACATTCTCAAAATGGGGCACCCATACCATAGATCTAAGTTCCCTATTTTGGTCCAGTGTTTTGAAACACATTTTTACTATTCCTGGAAGCACTTGTACATTTTTGTCAGATGTTGAGTGAGCAACAGGGTAAATAACGTTTCAAAAGCATTTTAGAGCAGTAAAACCTTAAGTTCCTTGCTAAAGGGGCTGATCCAAAATAAATTAAATGCTGGTGTGACTAAGCCGAGTGTGGTAAATTCTGATTTGTAGTGTGAAAACCTCCAGTTAATAGATCTATTCAGTGACTCAACACACACTTCGAAGTCATAAGTAGGGCAGCAGAGTATAAATACAAGACTTAAAAGCATCCTCTGGGTCTGTGTTCACATCTAAGGAGCTGGTGGTTGAAAGCAGGGTTTCTCAAAGACCTGCTGTCACACTCTGGCATGCTGCATCAGTTTTGTGAAAGAGGCTGAGTTTAGGGAGCTGTGCTTCACACAAAAAAACCCAAAACTGACTAAGTACATGGGAGTGACATTCGAGGGTGTGTAGAATTACAGTGGAAAAGAAGGTAAGAAATTACTCTTGTAGGTTACACTGAATCCCTCAGATGCAACACTGAAGTTACTACTGGCACTCTGTTACAGCACTGTCTAGTTAGAAGTCATAAAATGAGACTTGGAGAGGACCTTAGATCAAGTAAATCTAATTACTTCACACCAGTGAGGAGACCAAGACTTTAATAATATAAAATACAGAAAACCTTAAAAAACAAGAAAACAGTACTGGTTTTTTGCTTGCCCAAGTCTGTCTCAGACAGTTTAAGGAAGTAACCTGATTTTATCTTGGAGTAATTAACAGAGAAAAGATAGATAATTATTTTCTTATTAATTGGGAAAAATCATTGAAGAGCCAGCCAGTGGTTTGGTTTGAAGAGATAATCAGTTTAGTTGACTTCATTAAAATGGATTAAGGACAAGATGTTTATTTGCCCTTTGATTTATTAATAAAACTATTACCAAGTTTTGGATCACTTATGTGTTTCCTTCTGTTTGGAAATCTAATAGGTAGATGATATAATCACAAAACTCCAGTGAAAACGCGTGCACAATGAACATGCATATAAGGATTATGTAAGGTGTGTACCACAAAATGGCTTTTTCAGTCACCTTAATTTAGGTCCATTAAAGAAAACAGGCAGTGCAGAGTAGAGCAGCTGTCCCAACACAAGCAAAAACGAAGCTGAAAATATTCCCACGCCAGTTCCCCTGAATCCAGTCTATTTTATGCTCTTGCGTGGATTCAAGGAAACAGAACTACTATTTAAAAGTACATTTACAAAGAACCCTTTAAAAAGCGTCAAAATAAATTACTTTGAAGTGTTTTTCACCAACACGCCTCCAGCTTTCCCTTCTTTTCCTATTTGCTGTTCCACAGAACCCAACTGTGACTATATTTAACTGACTTTACAAGCTGTGGGGAGATTGAGTACACAAGGCAGGTCCCAACTAAAGCTCTGTGCATTAACTAGGTCCCAAGGTTTTTTGGTTTGGGAGATTTTTCTTTTTCTTTCTTTCTTTCTTTTTTTTTTTTTTTTTTTGTGTGTGTGTCTTAAATTACCTTATATCCTGGAAACAAGAAGAAGTACTTACAAGACCCTCTTCCCAGTTTGCTATGTAGACTTAGCCCTGAAATTTATTTTTTAGCAGTAAGAACAAGATGCTCAAGGCAAACTCTGTCACAATACACTGTTCCTCATTATAAGTTTGTATTTCATTATTTCTGCCAGAAAAGCCCATTCCATCTAGTACATATCACTATCACTAGGGAGAGTAAATAGTTCTCAAATGATTTTCTTTCAAAAACGGGTATATAAAGATTAACAGTATTAGGAATTACTAGGATGACAACAAAATCAAAACTCCCCACAGAAATTAAGTAAATTAATAATTTCACTGAGTTGAATCCCTTTAGCTCTAAAGTCTACTTCTCCCAACAACACAAACAATCTCCACAGAATTCCAGACATGGATTCCAGCATGCAACTGGCTCTACCAATTATTAATGTTGTCCTACGGGAAAATCACTTACTGCTTTTGGCTTTAGTGTCCTCATCTGTAAAACCAGACTTGAACTTTAAAATAATCTCTGAAATTATTTCCACTTTGAGGTTAGCAATTCACAATAATTGAAACTAAATCATTTTCAACAGACTGGCTGTTTTCTGCAAAATTGGTAGATATTTGGCCATATATTGGGTTCTAATTACTCAGTAAGTTTACACAAGTGTTATAGTTAGCTGATATTTCTAAGTGTGTCAGTATCCCTTTAATTATTAAGTGATACCTCATATAAGTTATCTCCTTCCATTCTACAAAAATTATACAGACCACAGTTAAAATTCACACTTTACAAACAGTTTGATTACTTAGCAATTTTGAATATGAATATAATTGGACTACTCTTACATTGGCAAATTTCCCTTAGAAATGCCTGAATTATTAGTGATACATTATGATGTATTGAGACAATTTATGTTTTTGTCTATAAGGAGTATTTAGCTTAAATATATTTAATTTTATTTTTATTGAAGGTCTCCAAAGGGAAATATAACTTTCAAAAATAGTTCTGTCATGTTGATATGAATAAGTCAGAGTGAATTCTGAGTAAACAGTTTATAGTAAATGTGCAGGATAACCTTTGTTGGCTACATAATTTTGTACAACTCCACATCACAATCCCAGTTACTGAAAATTTAAAGGAAAATATTTGATATCTCAAGGTAAATTTTAGACACAAAAATGGAAAAAGCCATGAAGTATATTTAGTGTTTCTTCTTGAACAGTTGGCCGAGTCCACATTTTTTCTGGACTTAAAAGAAAAATGGCTTATGAATACATTCAATGATCCTATTTGGAAAATCTTTACCTTATTTCAGAAATTCTGTTCAACATCAAAATGGCACATTAAATTTTCTTTTCTGTTCAGATTGCTGATAATAATTCTCATTAACTAATATACAAAAGTAATATGTAAAAGTACTCTACTCATACTCAGAACTGAATTAAGATACTGGGAAGTGGTTAGAATCTATAATTCTGATCTTGGCACATAAAATAGGAAAGAAAGTCAATGACCACAAGTATGCACCAACACTTTTTCCAACTCAAATTCAGTAAAAGATTTTTTCCAACTAAACGTAGCCACTAACTTCCAGACATTCATTGTCTAGTGCCACCCAAAACTGTTCTCTTGACTAATTCTGAGTTTACAGTATTAAACTAATAATTATAACTTATCAATAAATGCAGGCATTAAAATGCCATTATATGAATGATGAGAATAAAAAGCTAAATTTTTCAAACAACTTATCTCTAAGAACCTGAACCTGAACTCTGGCCAGATCCAATTGCAGCAATGCTGTTCTGAATTTTATCTGACTAAAGGCAAATTCAATAAAAAACCTTTTACTGAGGAGATGGAAAAAAAAAAAAATTAGCTAGACCAAACCAGTCAATACCAAGAGAGTACTGTAATAGGTTGAACCATATGAAATGTATTCAACAGTTTACTTACAGCTTTTTACCTTCTTCATATGGCTCAATCTAATATTAAATCTTAAAGAGGCTGATTACTTTCACTGATTCTTTAATAGCATTTCTTTACCTTTTTCAACTCATAATATATGGAGCAAACTTTATTTGTGAAATATGTTTCCCAAACCAGAAGTGAGGCTCTTTCTTGTGGAAGTCTTAAGTCCTTCCACAATATTGGCATGAGTTCATAAACACAGACAGCTTAAAAAGAAAAAAAAAAATCTTTACTTGAGACTTTATTTGCTCAATATGACACAATGCAGATGATTCAAATCATAAGGATATTTCTTATTACCAATTAAAAGTCTACATATAACCAGGGCACCTGGGTGGCTCAGTTAGTTAGGCATTCAACTTTGGTTTCAGCTCAGGTCATGGACTCAGGGTTGTGAGACCAAGGCACAGTTCAGGTTCCATGTTCAACAGGAAGTCTGCTTGAGATTCTTTCCCCCACTTTTTCCCTCTCCCACTGTGGTATCTCTCTCTAAAATAAATAAATAAATCTTTTTTAAAAAGTTACTTATAAACAAGTTCATCTTTACTATTTCCCAGTAATTGTATTTAACAAAAAAAAAAAAAAAAACACAAAAAGAGATGAGAAAGAACAAAAAGGACAATGATTTATTTTTCTCATAATTTGAAAACTAATAAAGAAATTAGAAAATTGGGACAGTTTCCAAATTTAAGCCTATTCATAGACTGATTTGGAAAGTAATTATCATTTGGGTGGATATCTTTTGTGGCTAAACCTTGTGACCAAATGCTCAAAATTTATTTTGGACCTCTCTCATAAATGGTTCCCCCATTTAAAAGAAAACATTTGACTTCCTTACCACCAATACATGACAGCTTAACATTTCAACCTAATTGCATCTGACTGACTGGAGAAGATTAGTGTGTCCCAAGCAGCAGATAAAAAGAACACAATTGTTTCAAATTTTTCAAATTCAGGCACCATGTTCACAGGAGCTCCCTATTAATGGAGCATTGGGGGATACCATATCTTTAAGAAAAATGAAGTGTGACAAGAATAGCCATAATGCCAATTTCCTCCTTAGCAACAGCTCTATCAAGTTGTTTTCTCTTTCTTGTAGTGCAGAGTAAGAACCTATGTTTCTGCTGAAAGGTGTTTTTTAATCAGGTTGTGAAGATTTTATAAATGTGAGTTGAAATTTATGTATATGAAATCAAACACAATGGCCATAATTAGAAAAGTTCTGAAAAGATATTTTAAAAAACAAACAACTTAAAAAATCAAACTAAAGTATAAAGAAATAAAGGGGCCACAAAAGAAAAATTGGATGATTTTTGCCATCTATTAGAAGTGAGTAAAACAAACAGACAAAAAAGTGAGTAGTAGGATTTTTTTTTTTAAAGATTGTTAAATATTAAGAATCTAAACAGGTGGTATAGTGTTTTCTTCCTTTGAATCTCTTCAGTCAATACCAGCTTCAGCCCCATGGCGTAGAAAATTAAATATATTATTCAGTACTTCAAAAACTGGTTCCTTAATATGTATAAATTGTGTGTCATAATTTCTAGGCTAAAGTATGAAGGATAAATACTAGGGGCAGAGAAATTTTCAATCACTTGAAAGACATTTTTCTGAAGTCATTTAATAATATGTCTGTTCCTTTTTTGTGATTAATTTTTCTATTATGTTCAATTAGCCAACATATAATACATCATTGGTTTTTGATGCAGTGTTCAGCAATTCATTAGTTGCATATAACACCCAGTGTTCATCACCGCACATTCCTATTAGTATAAATCTGAAGAAAAAGAGAGTCCTACTTTAAAAAAAGTTATTTTTTTTAATTATGAAAACTTCTAAATCCTAGAAGGGAAAGGGCCATGCTTTGTAGTGTCATTCCACAGCATCTGCTCAATAAATAAATGAAATAAATGAGAATCAGGCATGCAACCAAAGACGTTCATAACAAAACTTAAAAGGAGTGTGTGTGTGTGTGTGTGTGTGTTTTCAACACAGTCTTAGAAGAATGACTGGGTCGCTCAGTTGGTCAAATGTCCAACTCTTGATCTCAGCTCAGGTCATGATCTCAGTCAGGGTGCTGAGATAAAGCTCTGAGTCGGGCTCTTCACTGACTGTGGAGCCTGCCTGAGATTCTCTCTTCCTCTGCCAGCCCTGCTTTCTCACTCTCTCTCTCAAAAAGAAAAAAAATCAAATCAAATAAAATATATATAGTCTTCGAACATGACCTTGAGACCTATTCGAGTAAGACTGTATTGATACTTTAAGAGGTTTCTTTCATCAAAAAATCTTTAATTTGGGGGAACCTGGGTGGCTCAGTTGGTTGAGCATCTGCCTGTGGCTTGGGTCATGATTCCAGGGTCCTGTGATCAAGCCCCACAGCAGGCTCCCTGCTCAGCAGAGAGCCGCCTTCACCCTCTCCCTCTGCCTGCCTACTGTGCTCTTTCTCTATCTCTCTGTCAAATAAATAAATTAAATCTTTCAAAAATCTTTACTTTCATAATGTGACCAACAAAGTAAATAACTTTGTCATAAGCCTAATATCAGGTAAGAAACAGAGAGTGATTCAAAACATCGCTGTTATAAAAAGATAAACATGTTTGAGGGTAGATATTATCTTTGTCTCTGTGCATGAGAGATTTCTAATTTCTACTTTGAATATGCTTCTATTTTCTTTACACACACCAAAGACCAACCCCATATTTTGTTCAATGTCCTATTAAAAGAAGACAGCAAAGAGCATCTACGTTTTTAAATAAGAAAGCCAAATGCCATAGCTTTGAGCACACTGCTAACCTTGTAGAAGAGACATAAGACTATAACCAAATTGTTTTCATTAAAGAAAAAAAGAGAACTTACTCAGATTTTTTTTCTCTATCTGTGCACACATTGAACTCTTATTTCTTTGTATTTCAGAGGTATTTAACTTTTGTGGAAAGTGCAAAATGAGTGCTAAAACTATGAACAACTCCATGTGTAACAGCAGTACAACACAGATAGTCTTTATAAACTCAATACCTTCTAGAGTAAGCTTTTCAAACTTTATCGTGCATTCAAAAAATGTGACATCTTGTTAAAATGCAAGGTCTGATTCCACCTAACTGGGGCAGAGCCAGAGACTGTATGTCTAACAGACTCTCAGGGAAAGTACTCATCTGTGAACCACACTTTGGGCAGCAAGGTTCTAGAAAGACCGCCCCTAAGACAACTGTTCAAGAGGTCAAGTGCATTCAAATTTTTTGTCTTCTTTTTGAATGTGGACATTATGATATGGTAATTTTTGCAGTGGAATGGGCGCTACCAGTCTCAGATACATTTTAAGCTGAGTTAGGACACAAGCAAGTGGTAAGAAAGAACTCTTTGTATGTCTTAACCCAATTGACCAAGGATAGCTAATCTGCTGCTTTGAATAAAAAGGAACATACATCCTATGGAGAATCTCAGCACACAGATGTTGTTTCAACCAATGATGCCAGTGTTCATCTTGTCATGTAGTAAATATTTTCACTGCCAAAAAGAAATCTACAGACAGAGGACAGACTTGCCAAAGAAATTAGGGCTTTAGTAATTAGCAAACCACAAGCCACTACGCATCTTGCATCAGTTGGAGATGAATGGGAACACTTGCAAAAGTATTTCACCATTAGCCTGTTCTGTGAAAAAGAACCACAGGGGTGGGGGGAACAGGAATTTTTAAATTCCTTTATTACCCAATACAATTATGTGTTTCAGCCTAAACTAATGTTGGCACTGTTCAGCAGGATTCTTTCATTCCACAAGGGTAAAATGAGAAGCAGAACAAATAGACTGTCTATGTTGGCTTTTCCGTGTATCTAAGAGAGACATCTCTGTTTGGAAATAGGCATTAAAACCTGCCTGCCTGTTACAGTTTTGCTTCACTATTGTCTCTAAGATGGTAGCTGAAACAAAAACAAACCTCAGCCCCCAAACCACATCAATCCCTCCCTCCTCTTGAAAGCACCATTCTTTTATGTTCAATTTCCACAGTGGCCTTTTCATCACCTTGCTGGTTACAAATTTTGTTTTTCTCCACAGTGCTAGTAATGTTAAAACATGCAAACACAACGCTTATAGGTACATGTATGGAAATACAGACCAAAAGATTGTCTCATTCACATTCAAATAACCCCTCTGAGAGACAGTCAACTAATCGTAACAAAACAATGTCTAAAGTATGTTGAGGGGTGCCTGGGTGGCTCAGTGAGTTAAAGCCTCTGCCTTCAGCTCAGATCATGATCCCAGGGCCCTGGATTGAGCCCTGCATCAGGCTCTCTGCTCAGCGGGGAGCCTGCTTCCTCCTCTCTCTCTTTCTCTCTCTCTGCTCGCCTCTCAGCCTACTTGTGATCTCTGTCTGTCAAATAAATAGATAAAATCTTTTCAAAAACTAAAGTATGTTGAGAAAAGAATACAAGAGTAAAGTATAAATATGTCCTATGATATTTGCTTCTTGAAAAATGAGGAGTGTAAAGCAACTTCAAATATATACAAAACAAAATGGTGCTTCCCACATAAGACTTCAGAGAACGTTAACAAAGGAACTTCCAACCTTGGTAGGGATCACAGATCACAACAGGTCACTCCTTAGTAAAAATCCCCATTGGATACCAGCTGACCATTTATTTCATTGCTACTAAGATCACTGTTCTGACTTCTCTTCACTGCTGGGAGAAAAAGGCAGGGATGAGGGCCTAGCAAAATCCCTTCTGATTACTCCTCCTAACTTTCACTCAAACCAGTACACCCAGATATGGGTACTATGGTTTTTTCCTCTCCACCTGACATAAATGAGTGCTTCTTTTCCTCACTGTGTCCATCTTGATTAATATTCTATATTTCCAGAGTTAGTGAGGTGGTCCTCCCCAAGTCCTTAGTTGTTTGTGCAAATTATAGTTGCTTATATCAAGAAACTTCAAAGCTAACTCTGCATGAAAATAAATAATCAAAAATAAGTATATGGGACAAGAAGATCAAATATGTGCTCTGGTTAAGCAATAACAAACATAGGTAACTTGGCCATAATTTTTTTAAATGGACTGAGTTTTCCCCTCAATATTTTAGAACTTTACAAAATCTCTCTACCGTCTGTTAAGTTAAACCAAGCCCAACGCTGGGGATACATATTAAATGTAGGTCAAAAAGTTATTTTAAAAATCTTTGTTAAGTAATATGCACAAATACACACTTTTATGGTCACATATATGATAGTAGTATGCTATGATAGAGTATATAAGTGAACAAGGAAGCCAACAAAAAGTTCTTTGACTATAAATATAATTCAGTCCTTTTAGGGAGACAACTATGAACTAGTTAAGCCTAAATATTAACACATTTTTAAATAAATTCTAAAAGACAAATGTAAACCTCTCCACCAATAAAAAAATAAGTAGTATTATATTTTCCCAAAAATTTTTACAGCAATTTTTATCTTTATAATTTGCAACTTACACCAAAATGCTGCATCTGAATTCTGAATAAATTTGGGACAGTGACTCTTCACCAGAATTAAAAAGACAATGGCAGCTGACATTTATGGACAGTGTCCAGTTACTGTGTGAGCATGCAACAAGCACAACTTCTTTCATTTAATCTTCATTAAGATGAGATGAGTGAGCACTATTATGATCTCTTTTAAATAGGTTTAAACCATGCCAGAGAGAAAGAACTCAGTCCAGGTCTGAAGCCAAACTCCATAATTAATCATTCTTTTACATATTTTTGAAACTAATTCTTTTAAAATAATTCAATTTACCAAATCAACATAGATTACAAATCTTTTAATAAATATCACTTCCTTAAGTATATACTGCTTATTATTCTTACAACCTAAAGACTATACCTTATGCTTTTGGAAACATTTTTAATAAACTTTGTCTAAAGTATTATGTTAATTTTAGGGGCACCTGGGTGGCTCAGTCAGTTAAGCATCTGCCTTCAGCTCAGGTCATGATCATGAGGTCCTAGGATCCAGCCCCACATAGGACTCTCTATTCAGTGGGGAGTCTGTACTCCCTCTCCCTCTGTTCCTTCCCCCTGCTCATGCTCTCTTTATCTCTCAAATAAATAAATAAATAAATAAATAAATAAATAAATAATCTTTTAAAAAAGTGAATCCTAAAAAAGTATTATACTAATTTTAGAATATAATCTTTAATTCTATGCATTTGTTCATTTCACTTATGGACTAAAACAAGCTATTTAAATATTAATGAATGACTGACCATAGATGCTCACAGAGCACATACTGTATCCACTATCCTGCATATTATGAGTTCTGGGACAAATTTTATGAGTAAAGCAGAGGCTAGAATAGTATCAGGGAACTTCAACAAGTTTCTTTGCGGATTTTGTTTCCACTTTGGCTGTACTTGAGGATCTGGAAATTCATTTTTAACATCAACAAAGTTGTGCTATGAAATGCTGACCCAGAGGCAACTGGGAAGATACCCATTCCCCACCAATGACCCCCGAACACCAATTTTTCTAGGACAGAACAGGAACCGACCTCAGGCTGGTGAACAGAGGAAGGACCTCAATGAAGTACCCTTTTAAGCAGAGTTTGCCTTTCCCCAATTCCCCTTAAACACAAAAAAGGGCTAAGAGTTTGGTTTCAAAGAACCTCCTGGTTGTGATTCAGACTGCTAATAAGTCAGAATAAGAAGAAAGCCAAGACTTCAACCAAGCAAATCACTAATGGCAGGAGTCGCTGTCAATAAACTTAAAAGCAAGATTTGCTGCAGATAAGCTATGATACAGCTAACTCATTCAGGAAAAATAGAGATCTGGCTCTATGAGCATGTTTTACACCACAATATATTCACCAAGAAAAATAATATTCTGCCAAGGAATATCTTAATGACACAGGAAATTGTCTATGACTGATAAGGTCACTGCCCTCAAAGGCCAAATCTCTTGAGACTAAGTTGGCCCCAGAACCACACCAGGATATATACTATAGTGGGGATTAAAAACAAATAAATAAAAGAAGTCCATTTTCCAAGGGTGGAAAGAACACCTGACTAACAGTGTGGGTGCCTGGGTTCTAGTCATGATTCTGCCTTGCAGCTATGTGCCCTTGAACTACTAAGTAAGTCACAGTGTATAGAGGCCAGTTTTTGCACTAGTGAAAAGAAACCAATTAGACAAGCTTAGTGGTTTTTTAATTTTCCTCCCATGGAACTACTAGTATTCCAATTTCAGAGTGTGGTTTTCTGTAGCTAAAATAAAATAATAGGCATCTGTTTGCAAAATCATGTTTCTCATGATTGTTTTCTTATACTTCTGGGGCTTGAAATTACTTGTCAGCTATGAGCAAGCAGAAGTTGTTTACTAACAGAAGAGAGTACATTTGTTTTTGTTGTCCAGTCTCATGTGTTAGGGGTTGGAATATTTAACTTCATACTTAAAATAGTTCTATCTATTGCTAATAAAACTATTCCTGGTACAAATGATAGAATCAAAGACATGAAGTTTTCATGTTCCAACACACACACACACACACACACACACACACACACACACACACACAGCATCTTCCTGGTGCTTTGTTAAGTGATCAGATTTGAGACTCACTAGATTAGTAACATCTAAAAAGTAGCCCTAGATTGAGAGGAAAACACATACACAATGTGACGTGAGGTAATGCATATGTCCTCCTCACGTTCACTGCTTTCCAGATCACAGATCCCTCTTGATCCCCCTGCTGCCATCCCGTGTGCCCGCAGTCATCTTTCTCTATCACCCTATATGCTCCATGACTATATCTAGGAATAAAGAATTCAAGGAACTAGAGCCCATTGATTTAGACAACTCTGTAAGTTTCTCACTGATCACAGCACTACAATGCTGATGTGAAATTACCATAAGGAAACTATGGACAAGCTCTTAAGATGTCCAATCAGACTGATTCAGGCTACGTTTATAACAACAAATGCTGGCAAGTGTGTGGCCCAGATGGCAATAGGAAACTATCCTACCAGTTAAGAACTAGAAAAACCATCAGGAGAAGGGTATGAAATCATGTCATCTGCCTTGATTCTCAATTAGAAAAAGAATTAGAAGTGAAAAGTCAGATTTCCAAATCTAACCATGTAATGCAGAATTCTTAAACCCCAGAGAGGCAAACACTAAATAGCCTATATCTGAGTTTTTCAGAGAAACAGAGCCAACATAGTATGAGTGTATGTGTGTATGTATATGTAGGCTTATTTAAAAAAAATACTGGCTTACATAATTATGGAGGCTCAGAAGTTCCAAGATCTTTAGTCAGAAAGTTGGAATCAGGAGAGCTAATTGTGTAGTTCTGGTCTAACAGCCCGCAGGTTTAAGACTCAAGACGAGCTGATGTTTGAGTTTGAGCCCAAAGTTAAGGAAAGATTGCTATCCCAGCTCAAGGTATTCAAGCAGGAGGAGGTCCCTCTTATTTATATGAGGGTCAACCTTTTTGTTTTATTCAGGACTTCCACTTGTGTGATCATACCCACTCTTATAAAGCAGGGCCACATTACTCTGTCTACAGATTCCAATGTTAATTTCATCCATAAATACCCTCACAGATGCACCTAGAATGTCCAACCAAATGTCTGAGCATCTTGTAGCCCAGCTGAGTTAACACATAAAATTTACCATCACAAGTATACTCCTTCTCAAAGTGGTACCCATATTCATATCTCTTTAAATCTCCAAATAAACAATAATACATAATTCAGCCTAACATGATAACAACTATCCTATGTACAACTGAAAATGCATTAACTCCTTCCCCAGAAGAGGAGGTAAACTCCTTGAATGAGGTTTGTTCTCTTCTTTAATAACCCACTTAAGTTAAATACTGTTATATAATAGAAATAATATTTAAATAAACATTACAAAATAAAGTCAATACATGTTGAGTTATATAAGGGAATAAGAGAGGGAAGAAAAAAAGATATTTGCTGTATATATAATATTTTATATATAGTATATTATATGTGTATATATAGATAGATATATTGAGTATGTATACACATATGCACAAAAACATGTATATGCATAACAAAATAAAGAGGAAATTACTTGTGATAACTAAAGTCTTTATTTCTCTAAGGGTCATGTCACTATAGCTAGTACTTATAACTACCTTCTTTCATTATCCATTGTGTATTCTTTTGCTTTCAGCAAGCACCTCAGCTCAGCTCATCATGGTTTCTTACCAGGTGGGGTAACCCAAACCTTCATTCCTGCAGGTCCAGGCTAATTATAGTCTTGCCTAGATTGGGTTGTTGTAGTTTTCCAATGACCTTACTACAAGGCATAGTAACACTAAGGAACACCCTGAGGGATCTCCTGTATTCAAGAGAAACTTCCTTGCTTCCACTGTGAAGCAATAGTTTGATTTCCTCTTGGTAGTCAGCGTCAGTCACTCCAGCTAACACTGTAACACCTTTCTTTGCCTGCTGAATCAAAGGCATGAAGAGCCCGAAGTGGCAGGTGGCAATCTTAACTTCCAGTTCAATGGGTTCATTGTTGTGTCTCCTGGTAAAAACACTCTTCCTTCTGGAACTAAGACTTTCTGGGCATAAAATCATGGGAAGAGGAAGGAATTAAAAGTTTTCCTAGTAGGTCACTAGGGTAATAGTGAGTGGTGCCACTCCCATTTCCATGTCTCAATTCTTGGATCTATGAATTCTGGCTATGAGAGAAACAGCTGATTCAGAATATATACAACCTTTTACAGAACCTGGCTCCAGCCTTCCAAGTTAATGGCACCTAGCTGGCCCTGGAACTGAGTTTTCAAAAGACCATTCCATTGCTCAATCAAGCTAACTGCTTCAGGGTGTTGGGGAACATGATAAAATAGGTGAATTCCATTGGCCCTATGATATACACTTCATTTGCTGTGAACAGAGTTCTCTGATCAGATGCAATGTTTTGTGGGATACCATGATGGTAGTAGATAAGACATTCTATAACTAACTCCATGTAGGGCAGCTTTGGAAGAAACATTACATACAGGCAAGGGAAATTTATTTATACCCAGAGTGTCTCTTCTAATAAATACTGCCTGTCCCTACCATGAGGGAAGCAGTCCAGTGTAAATAACTTCAATCAACCTCAGTCCCTGGTAGCTGCCTGATGGCCCCCGGGAGTGGTGTTATATAAAGAGTTAGTCTGTTGCCAGCAAATTTGGACCGTCGACAGTTTCCATTCCCGGGTCAGTCTTGGTGAATACAAATCCATGTTACTAAGAGCATGTATAACCCCATTGTTGCCACTATGGCCACTTTGTTCATGAGCCCACTGGGTAATGACAGGGGTGGCTGGGAAAGAGGCTGACTGGTATCCACAGAATAGGTCAACCTATCCACTTAATATTAAAATCTTCCTCTGCTGAGGTCACTTTTGATGACCATTCACATGGGACACAAATATCTTCATGTTTTTTGCTATCAGAAAGATCTACTCACACATCTCTCCCTGAAATGTCTTTGTCCCCAATTTTCCTATTGTGCTCCTTCCAATTCCCTGACCATCCAGCCAAACCACTGGCCCAATAAATTACACATCTAGCCATTTCTCCTTCCAAGCAAAGTGAACAAGATATACTGCTCAAAGTTCTGCCCATCGGGCTGATTTCCCTCCACCAATGTCTTTCAGGTAGGTCCTATAAAGGGGCTATAGTGCTGCTGCTGTCCACTTTCAGGTGGACTTACAGATCAATCTGTAAAGCAGGCCCAATTCTTCTCTTCCTCTATGAACTAATCATAGAGAACTCCTTTCAAAACCATAGATGCAAGCTAGGAGAGAGAAGGCAGTGTAATGAAAGTAGGGCCATGGGCTCTTGGGTTACTTCTTCTTGTAACTTCTTTGTGCCCCCTGGGCCTTCTCAAGCTGATCTTCTATATGCCGCTTCCATCTGATGAAAGGATGCTACTGAGTACACCCAACTTTATGGCTTGGTGGGTCAGATAATATCTAGCTCAGATAGCAAGGTTTATGGTTAAGTGTTCAGTCTCTACTAAAGTCTATTAGCAGACCCCAAAAAAAAAAAAAAGCTGTTTCTCAAGAGGATGGTCATTATCAGTGGACGACGGCTTTGTTCCAAAATCTTAAGGGCCTAAGTTGTAATTTGCCTATACATGTCAGTCAAAGTCTCCAAGCAGCATCCTTATCTTTCACTGATATTTCAAATGCCATTTGGATCCCCTGGATCATATGGCCCAACTGGCAGAGCAGCCTGCATGAAAACATGAACCTGTTGCAGAACCTTCTCTTTTTCTGGGCCCCCTCAAAACTAGTAACTTTTCCAGTCACTCAGAAAATGGGCCAGAGTAACACATCCAAATGAAGAATATGTTACCTACAAAATTCGAGGGGGCCCAATAGTTTGCAAGAGGGACCAGACGCAACAACTTACCCTTCACCTTAGAAGGAATATCTTGACATTCCTCATATCACCCCTGAAATTTCACTAAGGTAAAGGCCTCCGAATATTAGTTGGATTTATTTCCTGCCCTCTGACAAGCAAATACTATACCATTAAGTCCAGAGCAGTTGCTACTCCTTACTCACTAGGTCCAATCAGCAAAATATCTCAACATAAATGCCAAGTGTGATATCCTGTGGAAGGGAAAGGTGATCAAGATCCCTGCCAACTAAATTGTGACATGGAGAGCAGATATATCCTTAGATAGAACAGTGAAGGTATATTGCTGGCCTTGCCAGCTGAAAGCAAAACACTTCTGGTGATTCTTATTCACAGGTATAAAGGAAAAGCATATACCAGACTAATACCAGAATACCAGGAAATGTGTTGATTTGCTCAAGCAATGAAACCACAACATATACAGTAGCTGCAATTAGACTCACCACTTGATTAAGCATACAAAAATCCACTGTCATTCTCCAAAATCCACCTGTCTTCTGCACAGGACAGAGACAAACTGAATGGGGATGTGATTGGAATCACTAGTGCCACATCTTTCAAGTTCTTGATAGTGCCACTGATCTACATACTCCCTCCAGGAATGCACTATTGGTTTCGGCTTACCATGTTCCTAGGTAGAAACAGTTCTAGTGGTTTCCACTTGGTTTTTCCCATAATAGCCCTCACTTCACAGGTCAAAGAACCAAGGTGCTGAATATACTTTAAGTATGCTTTCTGAAACTGGGGAAACAGCCACATGATGGGTTAAGGGATCCACTGGGCCTACTATGGGATGGACCAAAGGTAAAATTCCTTTGATCATCTGACTTCTATAAGCCCCTACTTTGACTAAATGACCACAGTGACATTTTGGGTCTCTTAGGATTAGTGTCACTTCAGAGCCTGAAAATCTGATTATTTCCTTTTCCCCAATTCACAGTTACCCTAGTAAAAGACCAGAGGCCCCTTTGGGAAGACTGAGAGAAAAATTAACAGTATAAATTTTTGGCAGTGTACATAGGTTCTTCCTTAAGGGGACTTAGCCTCTCTTTCATTTGAAGGGTTCAGGACGTGTAAACTGGTTCAAGTCTAGTAATTGATTAAGGGGATGTGACTCTCTATTACGATGATTCAGGTTAGGCTTTTGTTCATTTGATGTAGAACATTTCTGCTTATATAAATCAAGTAAGAATTTACTAGGCTTCTTACCTATTTCATTTCTAGGAACATCACCATCAACTAGCCAATACCACAGATCTGCTTTGACTCTGCTGTCCCTGACGGTAGTCATGCCCACTTGCCTTTAGTGACTGAGTGCTACCACTTGGCCCCTGTTACCCCAGGATCCACTGCATTTAGGTTCCCCTATTCAGTGACCCACAGTTCCCACTATAAGGTCTGGCCTACAAGACCAGATCTTCATGGTTTCTGGGACTACCCTGACAAATTCATTTCTCACAGTGATGGTGAAAGGTATGTCTTCTGGACCCTCCCAGGGTGAGGTAAGGTCTTAAATGAAATGTCTGTTCTACTATTTCAATCTCCCTGAGCTTTTTAATCTCTTCCTCTTCACTAAACAAAGGTCAATCCAGCACTTCAAACTCACTCACTGTGAGCCACCTTTCCAATTATATTTCAGCCAACCAGCCAAATGGTTAGAACTTCCTGAGCTACAACATTAAATGCATATTTAAAGTAAGTATCTTTTAAAAGATAAAGATACCAAACTTATATGCAGGAACAGGACATTATGAAATTGAACAGACAGCTCCGGAAAAGAAACATAGAAATTCCAGAAATGAAAATATATACTCATAAAGGTTAAAAGCTAAAAGATAGGTGGAAGAGTAGAGTTGACAAAGGTAAAAATATAATAATGACAATTAGCAAACTGGAAGAAGGCAGCCACAATAATTCATAAAGATAAAGACTGAAAATATGTTAGACAAATTTAAAAAAATGAATGATAGACTGGGCAACCCCAATAGACACTCGATAGACATACGGAGAAATATAAGTAAAGAAAAGAAGGAAATGAGTATTCAAATAAACACTGGCATAACATTATCCAGAACTGAAGACAGTCCTCAGACTGAAAAGGTAGATAATGTATCAAGCAGAATAAACAAGGACAGGTCTACTTCTATACATATCTTACTGAAACTCAATAAAGTAATACACAAATTCTCAGGGAAAGAAAGTCCCAACAGTTCCCAGTAAAATAATAACAATAAGAATAATAGCAGCATTATCATTGTTTTAGCTGCCAATTTCTATGCTCTTGCCCTATGCCAGGGCTTCTAAAAAAAAAAAAAAATCACAATTTTTTTTTTTTAGTTTTAAGCTTCAAAACAGCCTATGAGATAACTCATATTCTCATTTTACAGATGAAGAAACACTAGAACTATATATATATACATATAAACTATAAATAGATACAATAAAATAGTAGTTTTCTTGTTGGTCTTTCCACCAATAGTGTCATTCCCTATTCCAATTCATTGTTCACCAGAATATGACCTACTACAATGATCTTTTAAAATTCAAAACCAGTCAGAATCAATCCCTCTTCAAATTTACTGTCCAACGATACCAATGGAAAACTATAATTCTGTGGGAAGGTATACAAGACCCTTACTATTCCACCTAATCTCTTGCTCTACACCCTCCTGTACCACACAATACACATACAATATGCTTTTTCATATCTTTACATTATCCTTTACCTACAATGCCCACTCCCAGCTAGCCAGCCTGGAATGACAAAGCCCAAGGCATTCCCCCTCTGAGAATTGGTAAGTATTAGCCAGTGCTGATGCAGAAGAAAATCTATAGCGTGATTATACTTCCTGGGAATCATTTCAAACCTTGCACTGAACACTACAAGTACAAACTTTTCGAAGGTATTTCTTCGATCTTTGTTTTTTCTACATTCTTCCTCCTTTCCTTCCTTCCTCAGAGCAACAGAAGTGTTAGCTATATTGATGTTCAAATTCTTTCCATTTCCCCTTTTCAGCTCTCTGAGGTTCTGCAAACTATAGGCAAGGGAGAGTACAAAAGTTGTCATTTACTGTAACAGTATCTAAGATCAAAACTACCTACTTACCTGACAGCTTCACTTGTACCATTTCAAGTCCTAAGGTGCCTGAGTAGAAGAAATTGGGAGAGAAGCAATGGCTCACATCAGTAGTTAACAAAATGTGAGCCTCAGAATGTGGAGCCAGAATGTTTTACATAATTTGAATGTTTCACCTGCTGTCAGCTTTTAGTCCATAAAAATACAAAGAGTTGTTCAATAACTAGCATGTTGTATTTGTATGTTTTTCAGAGAGGATTCTCTGTAGAAAAAAGGAGGCGGTGGAACCCTCACTTACAGTGTGGACTAGGACCCTAGAGGTCACAGAAAGACCGAGGGTGCCTGAATGTGGCAGAGCTTTGAAGTATCAGAGCAGGGAAGCCAACTGCAAAGATGGAGCCGAGGACTGGGCTCTCAGCTCAGGGTTGCCATAACTTATGATCCATGGCACAGTCAGGACACTGCTATTGGAGCAGGGACCCAATAAATGGCAGATCTGGGGAGCCTCCCCTTCTTCCCCCAGGAGGAGTAGCATGGGGGCCTGCTGCAGGAATATGCTGGGTTTGGAGACTCCAAACGGGGTCATGTGCTAGAGATAGAAACACTCGGTCATAGGCCTGGTGAGCAAAGAGTACTTGGAGACAAGGGACACAGGAGGGTTTGACTGCTTTTCTCTGAGGGCTCACTGAAGAGGGTGGCCTGAGCTCTTGGGCTCCTCCAGGGTCAGTGGCCATATTCATTCTCACTCCCATCCTACAAAGCAGTACGGAGAGCTTTCAGGAAAGAAAAGCTACTAAGAGCAAATCCCAAGCAGATTACTTAGCCTAGCCCTTGGCAAGGACACAGCAATTCCGCCTTGGGCGAAAATACTTGAGAATCACTAAAACAAGCCCTTCCCCCATAAGATAATGAAGAACATCCAGCCAAGACCAAGTTTACTTATCAATGAGAATTGCAAAATTCCTGTGCTGGTGAAATATAGCACATAGAACTCATGGCTTATTTCCCATGATGCCTTAGTCTTTCAGAGTTAATTTTTTCTTAAATTTTCTTTATTTTTTTTCCTTCTCTCTGAATTTTTCTTCTTTCCTTTTACAACCAACACCTTACTTTATCAGTTCCTCTTTTAAAATCTTTTTTAATTTTCATTTTTACCATCATATTCTATCCCTTCATTTTATTTAACCTTATATTTTGTATCTATATAAATTTTTCTTTCTTTAAAATTTTGGGATACAGTTTCTTCTAACAGACCAAAACATACCCTATAGCTTGTGTATGGGTATGTTCTAGTCTCCTGACTGACTGAATTCTTTCCTTTTTTTTTTTTTTAATTTTCTTCCTAGCTTTTTCAAACCAATATCTTATCAATTCCTTTTTTTGATCTTTTCTAATTTTCATCTTTACATTAATATTCTATCCCTTCATCATATTTACCCTTATTTTTAAATATACATAAGTTTTTCTTTCTTTAAAATTCTGGGAGACAGTTTCTTCTAACAGACCAAAATACATGAATATCAGATGTGTGATTCTGTTCCATTCACCAGACTAATCATACATATACATATATTTTTTTCTTTTTTTTCCTCTCTTCTCCCCTCTAACCTACAAAGGCAGAAATATTAGATTTGGGGTCTTTTCTGATGTGGTTAGTGTATATTCTTCTGGGGTCATTGCTACCCTTTTAGCATTTTGTTCCCTCATTCATCTATTCTTCTCTAGACAAAATGACAAGGCAGAAAAACTGACCTCAAAAAAAAAAAAAAAAAAAAAAAAGAACGAGAGGCAGTACGAATGCCTAGGGACCTAATCAATACAGACATTATTAGTAAGACGTCAGAACTAGAGTTCAGAATGATGATTATAAAGAAGATAGCTGGGCCTGAAAAAAAGAATAGACAATACTAGAGAATCCCTTTCTGGAGAAATAAAAGAACTAAAACCTAAGCCAACTTGAAATTTAAAAAAGCTATTAATGAGGTAAAATTTTAAAAAAATGGAGACTCTTACTGCTAGGATAAATGAGGCAGAAGAGAAAATTATTGATATAGAAGACCAAACAATGGAGAATAAAGAAGCTGAAAAAAAGAGAGAAAATCAACTACTGGATCACGAGGGGAGAATTCTAGAGATAACTGAAAACATAAGATAAAACAGTATTAGAATAATTGGAATACCAGAAGAAGAAGAAAAAGAGAGGAGGGCAGAACATATACTGGAGCAAATCACAGCAAAAGATGCCCCTACTCTGGGGAAGGAAACATGCATCAAAATCCAGGAAGCCCAGAGAATCCCTCTAAAAATCAATAAAAATAGGTCAACACTGAATCATCTAATAGTAAAACTTACAAGTCTCAGAGACAAAGAGAAAATCCTGAAAGCAGCTAAGGACAAGAGGTCCATAACCTACAAAGGCAGAAATATTAGATTGGCAGCAGACCTATCCACAGAGACCTGGAAGGCCAGAACAGAGTGGCATGATATATTCAGAGAACCAAATGAGAAAAATATGCAGCCAAGAACTACTATATCCAGCTAGGCTGTCATTGAAAACAGAAGGAGAGATAAAAGGCTTCCTGCACAATCAAAAACTAAAAGAATTTGCAAACACCAAACCAGCACTACAGGATATATTGAAAGGGATTCTCTAAGTGAAGAGAAAGCCTGAAAGTAACATAGGCCAGGAAGAAAGAGAGACAGCATATAGTAACAGTCACCTTACAGGCAATAAAATGGCACTAAATTCATATCTTTCAATAGTTACCCTGAATAAAAATGAGCTAAATGCTCCAATCAAAAGATACAGGGATCAAAATGGATAAAAAAAATCAAGACCCGTTGATATGCTGTCCCCAAGAAGCTCATTTTAGACCAAAAGACACCTCCAGATTGAAAGTGAGGGAATGGAAAACCATTTACCAAACAAATGGACATCAAAAGAAAGCTAAGGTGGCAATCCTTACACCAGACAAATTAGATTTTAAACCAAAGACTATAATAAAAGATGACAAAGGACACTTTATCATACTTTAAGCACCTACCCAAAAGAAAGAGCTAACAATTTTAAAAATCTATGCCCCTAACATGGAAGGAACCACATATATAGGCCAACTGATAACAAAATAAAAGAAACACATCAATAATAATAGGTAAATAAATAAATAAACACATCAACAATAATAGTCAGGGACTTTAACACTTCCTTACTGAAATGGACAAATCATCTAAGCAAAAGATCAACAAAGAAATAAAGGCTTTAAATGACACATTGGAACAGATGGACATCACAGATATATTCAGAACATTCCATCCCAAAGCAAGAGAATACACATTCTTCTCTCATGCACATGGAACATTCTCCAGAAAAGATCACATCCTGAGTCACAAATCAGGTCTCAAGTAGTATCAAAAGACTGTGATTATTCTTTGCTTATTTTCAGACCACAATGCTTTGAAACTCAAACTCAATCACAAGAAGAAAGATGGAAAGAACTCAACACTCAAATACATGGAGGCTAAACAGCATCCTAGTAAAGAATTTATGGGTCCATCAAGAAATTAGAAAGAATTTTAAAAATTCTTGGAGGTGTGCCTGGGTGGCTCAGTGGGTTAAGCCTCTGCTTTCAGCTCAGGTCATGATCTCAAAGTCCTGGGATCAAGCCCTGCATCAGGCTCTGCTCAGCAGGGAGCCTGCTTCCTCCTTTCTCTGTCTGCCTCTCTAACTACTCGTAATCTCTCTATCTCTCTCTCTCTCTTTCTCTCTGTCAAATAAATAAATAAATAAGATCTTTAAAAATAATTCATGGATACAAATGAAAATGAAAACACAACTGTTCAAAATCTTTGAGATGTAGAAAAGGCTGTCCTAAAAGGAAAGAAAGTATTTAGCAATGCAAGCCTTTCTCAAGAAACAAGGAATGTCTCAAATACACAACCTAACCCTACACCTAAAGGAGCTGGAGAAAGAACAGCAAATAAAGCCTAAACCTAGCAGGAGAAGATAAATAATAAAGATTAGAGCAAAAATCAATGAAATAGAAACCAAAAGAACAGTAGAACAGAGCAACGAAACTAGGAGCTCATTCTTTGAAAGAATTAACAAGACTGATAAACCTGTAGCCAGACTTATCAACAAGAAAAAAGAAAGGCCCCAAATTAATAAAATCATGAATGAAAGAGGGAAATCACAACCAACACCAAAGAAATACAAACAATTATAACATATTATGAGCAACTATACGCCAGCAAATTTGAATCTGAAAGAAATGGATGCATTCATAGAGACATATAAACTACCAAAACTGAAGAAATAGAAAACCTGAACACACCCATAACCAGTAAGGATATTGAAGCAGTCATCAAAAATTGACCAAAAAAAAAGAGCTCTGGGCCAGACATCCTCCCAGGGGAATTCTACCAAACATTTAATGAAAATTAATACCTATTCTCCTGAAACTTTTCCTAAAAATAGAAATGGAAGGAAAACTTCCAAACTCATTCTATGAGGCCAGCATGACCTTGATCCCAAAACCAGAAAAAGACCCCATCAGAAAAGAGAATTACAGACCAATATCCCTGATGAACACGGATGCAAAAATTCTCACCAAAATATTAGCCAACAGGATCCAACAGTACATTAAAAAGATTATTCATTACAACCAAGTGGGATTTATTCCTGGGCTACAAGTTTGATTCAACATCTGCAAACCAATCAATGTGATACAATACATTAATTTATAAAAAGAACAAGAACCATATAATACTCTCAAAAGATGCAGAAAAAGCATTTGATAAAGTACAGCATCCTTCTTGATCAAATCTCCTCACAGTATAGGAATAGAGGGCACATACCTCAATATCATCAAAGCCGTCTATGAAAAACCCACACCAATATCATTCCCAACAGGGAAAACTGAGAGCTTTTCCCCTTAGGTCAGGAACACAGCAGGGATATCCACTATCACCACTGTTATTCCACATAGTACTGGAAGTCCCAGCCTCAGCAATCACACAGCAAAAAGAAATAAAAACCATCCAAAATGGCAAAGAAGAAGTCAAACTCTCACTCTCTGCAGATGATATGACTCTTTATGTGGGGAAAAAAGACTCTACCCCAAAACTACTAAAACTCACACAAGAACTCAGTAAAGGATAGGATATAAAATGAATGCACAGAAATCAGTTTAATTTCTATATACCAACAAGACAGAAGGAAGAGAAATTAGGGAGTCAATCCCATTTACAATTGCACCCAAAACCATAAGATGCCTAGGAATAAACCTAACCAAAGAGACAAAGAATCTGTACTCAAAAAACTACAGGGTGCTCATTAAAGAAACTGAGGAAGACACAAAGAAATGGAAAAATGTTCCATGCTCATGGATTAGAAGAACAAATACTGTGAAAATGTCTATGCTACCTAGAGCAATCTATAATTTCAGTGCAATCCCGATCAAAATACCATCAACTTTTTCAAAGAAATGGAACAAATAATCCTAAAATTTATATGGAACACAAAACACCCTGAAGAGCCAGAGGAATGTTGAAAAGGAAAACCAAAGCTTGTGGCATCACAACTCTAGACTTTAAGCTACATTACAAAGCTGTGATCATCAAGACAATTTAGTATTGGCACAAAAAACAGGCACATAGATCGATGGAACAGAATACAGAGCCCAGAAATAAACCTTCAACTCTGTGGTCAACTAAACTTAGACAAAGCAGAAATGAATGTCTAGTGGAAAAGAGACAGTCTCTTCAACAAATCGTGTTGGGAAAATTGAACAGTTACATGCAGAAGAAATGAAATTGGATTATTTCCTTATACCACACACAAAAACAGACTAAAAATGAATGAAAGAACTCAATGTGAAACAGGATTCTATCAAAATCCTTAGGAGAACACAGGTAGCAACCTCTTCAACCTCAACTGCAGCAACTTCTTCCTAGACACATTGCTAAAGGCAAGGGAAACAAGGGCAAAAATGAACTACTGGGACTCTACCAAGATCAAAAGCTATTACACAGCAAAAAAGAATAGTCAACAAAACCAAAAGACAAAGAATGGGAGAAGATACTTGCAAATAACATATTAGATAAAGGGCTATTATCCAAAATCTATAAAGAACTTATCAAACTCAACACCCAAAGAACAAATAATCCAATCAAGAAATGGGCAGAAGACATGAACAATCATTTTTCCAAAGAAGACATCCAAATGGCCAAAAGACACAAGAAAAAGTGCTCAGCATCACACAGCATCAGGGAAATACAAATCAAAACCACAGTGAGATACCACCTCACACCTGTCAGAATGGCTAAAAATAACCAGTCAGGAAATGACAGGTGTTGGCGAGGATGTGGAGAAAGGGGAAAACTACTAAACTGTTGGTGGGAATGGAAGCTGGTACAGCAACTCTTGAAAACAGTATGGAGGTTCCTCAAAACATTGAAAATAGAGCTACCCTATGACCCAGCAACTGCACTACTGGGTATTTACCCCGAAGTTAACAAATGTAGTAATCCAAAGAGGCATGTGCACCCAAATATTTATAGCAGCAATGTCCACAATAGCCAAATTATGTAAAGAGCCTAAATGTCCATTGATAGATGACTGGATAAAGAAGATGTGGTGTGTATATATACAATGGAATAATATGTGGACATCAAAACAAAACAAAAAAACCAAAATCTTGCTATTTGCAATGATGTGGCTGGAACTAGAGGGTATTACACTAAGTGAAATAAGTCAGAGAAAGACAAATATATGGTCTCACTGACATGAAGAATTTGAGAAACAAGACAGAGGATCATAGGGGAAAGGAGGGAAAAATGAAACAAAATGAAACCAGAGAGGGAGACAAACCATAAGAGACTCTTAATCTCAGGAATCAAACTGAGGGTTGCTGAAGGGGAAGAGGGTGGGAGAAATAGGGTGGTTGAATGATGGACATTGGGGAAGGTTTGTGCTACAATGCTGTAAATGGTATAAGACAGACGAATCACAGACCTGCACCCCTAAAACAAATAACACATTAAATGTTACAAAATAACTGACTAACTAAATAAATAAATAAGTAATGAGGGAAACAAAAGAAAAGAAAAAGATACTAAGATTCAGAGAGAATTTGCAGATAACATTTTAGACTCCACAATCAACTCTCCAGGGAGAAAATACTAAAAATCATTCACTTTTTTAATATTAGAAACAATGTCAAACATAGGTACTGTTAAATTCACCAGACATAAATCACCTACAGGAAAGTGGAAGGCAATTTAGGAAACTGGAATTACCAAAAAATAGTTAAGCAGAAGT